>NC_057809.1:508876974-509008201 GCF_018294505.1 Triticum aestivum | reverse complement strand
AGCGAGATCCTGCGAGCGCACGCGCGTGATGGGACGCCGCCGCAGGCCCGGGCCCGCCACTCACGAGCCTTGGTCCGGGCGTGGATCTTCCGTGGCCCACAGGGGCCGCTCGCCTTCCCGAGGCAGTTTCGTTTCGCCGTTAAGGCTCGATAATCGCGGGACGTGGGGAGTGGGCACGATCGATCCCCACGCTTCCCCACGCCGCGCCTCCTCAGCTCCGCCACGTGAGCCTATAAGTAGGGGGAGGAGGGAGAGCGACAGAGGTTCGCACGCTCCCTCCCGCTCCGCCCCTCCTAACCCTCGTCTTCTTCCTCTCGCTACCGTCACAGCTTCCCGTCTCAGCGCCGTCGCGTCTCCACACCGCCTCGTTCTCATGGCGTTGTCAAGCTCGTGGGACGGCTCCAACGTCCATGAAGACCACGTGGAGTTCCTTCGCCAGACCTGGCGCCTGCCCGGCGCCGACCGCGTACAGGTCCGCCTGGCACCCGCGAAGGAGATCTCGCCGGTGCCGGAGGAGGGCGAGCGGGTCGTCTTCCGCTCGCACTGCCTGCGCGGCTTCGGCCTTCCGGCGAGCGGGTTTCTGCGCTCTTTCCTGGAGTTCTACAACCTCCAGCCGCATCACCTCACGCCCAATGCGGTGATGCTGCTGTCGGCCTTCGTCTCCCTCTGCGAAGGCTTCTTGGGGCTGTTCCCCACGCTGGAGCTCTGGGGAGAGTTCTTCCAGAGCAAGCTCAGCACGGTCGTCGCCGGCGTGCCCGCCCCCTGCGGAGCCTTCATCGCCATGAGGAGGGCGAGCGAGAACAATCCGTTCCCGCCCATCCCCCTGATCCAGTCGGTGATGGTCTGGCAGAGATCTTATTTCTATGCGAAGAACGCCGCCGAGCAAGGAGACTACATCAACCTGCCGGATTATGTAGCCGGCCCGCTGGCTGGGAGGCAGCCCTCGTGGAGCTTCTGCTCCCGGTCATTGTCTCCGGCCGGGAACGCCGCCATCTCCCGGCTTCGGGTGTTGGTTCAGTCGGAAGGCTTGCGCGGGGCCGACTTGGTGGCCGCCTTCGTGGAGCGCCGGATCCTTCCTCTCCAAAGTCGGCCCCATATGATGTGTCAGATGAGCGGCCGCTTCGACCCAAGCCGTCTGAGCACATGGGAAATGCCCCACGCGGAGGTGGCGCTCATGGTTAACTACATCGCCAACTGCAAGCTCGCCGGGGACTGGCAATACGGCAAGGTGCCGTATTCCCGCGCCAATCCTCCACCCGTGGTAAGCCTCTCTCTCTATCTTCTTTTTGTCGTCGGCCGGCTTCATGACGGCCGGCTTGTGACTGGTCGGTTCTTTTGAGCAGAACCCTCTTCTTGCGTCGTCGGCTGGGGCGGCGGGAATTGAACGCCAGTATACCCCCGACCGCACGGTGGATGATGTTGACGAGCCGGACTTGGGGGCGTCCGCCATGGAAGACGCCGTTGTGGGGGACAGTGCCGAGCCCAGAGGCTCAAGGTTCACCACGAGCTTCGAGGACTGGCCAGACGAATTCGAAGCCGAAGTCGCCCCGCATCGCCAGCCGGCGGCCGACCATCAGGGCGCGGGCTCGTCTATCGCACCGGCTACTGGCAGCGGCGCACAAAAGCGCCGGGCCGCTTTAGGCCTCTTCGGCAGTCGGCCGAAGAAGTCCAAAGCCTCCGCCGCGGCGACCAAGCGAGACGAGGCGGCTGCGAAAGCGGCCCGCTTCCGCAAGGCGGTGAAGTAGCCTACGACGGTCTCAGCGTAAGTCTTCGACTGCCTTGCCGCAGGCTTGTCATCATTCTCTTTTTCTTCGAATATTCTTCTTAGCTTTTCCTTACTTGCCGGACAGGGCGCCACTTTCCCTTGAGCGGGGCCCGGGCGGCTCCGTCGTGGGGCCAGCTGGAGGGTCTTCGAGCCCCCGCCGCGTGGACCCCCGCGCCGATCTCAGGGAGGCCACAGAGCGGAACGCCCGCGAAGCGCGGGAGGAACGCGAGGCGGCGGAGAAGGTGGCCGCCCAGGCAGCGAGGGAGCAGGCCGAGGCGGCAGCCAAGGCCCAGACGGAGGCGGCTACCGCGGAGACGGAGGCGGAAAGCTCGCGCAGCCAGCCTCCACTGCTCGCCATTCCTCTCCGAGCCGTAGCCCCCGACACCCCCTTGCCCTTGGCGGAGGAGATCGTCCAAGACCCGCCGCTGTTGGAGAGGGGGGAGGACCCCGTGGCCTTGGCGGGGAGAGCGCCGCCAGCAGCGCCAACCGGAGCGGGCCAAGGCGGTCAATCGTCAGCGGCGCCAGAGGGGCCGGCCGGAGGTGAGCCGGAGAACAGAGCCGGCCTCGAGGTGCAGCCGGTGACGGGCCGGCGCGCAGGGGGAGGCGCCGCTCCGCCGGAGTTGCGCCAAGCCGCGGGCGTAGGCCAGTCGGCGGAAGATCTGGAGGTGGCCAGCACTGCCACGTTCGAGTGGACTCCCAGCGGGGGAACTGCGAGCTGAATGTGGCGGCTCAAGGGGTCCGGAGCCGGCTGCAAGCTCAAGCCGCCCTGCTGCAACAGTTCACCCAGGAGTTCTTGTCAACGCGAGCCACTATCCGGGTGAGTCCTTCGTTCTTGGCTGCTTTGCTTTCTTAATTTCTTCCGTGGGGGTGCGTCAGCGCACCCATTGGGTGTAGTCCCCGAGATTCGGGCTGACTGCTGCGCAGTCGGGTCGGATCTTTCTCGACGGCTATCTTACTTTGCTTTTTTCTGAACTTTCAGGAATACCACAACCTTTGTGCTACCACCTTCGACTCCCAGGCTCGGGAGTTGAGCCGGCAGACCGACGACCTGGCCGACAGCCGAAGTAAGTACTTGGTTTTGTCTGTCTCCTGTGGGGGCGCGTCAGCGCACCCACTGGGTGTAGTCCCCGAGATTCGGGCCGACTGCTGCGCAGTCGGGTCGAATCTTTCTTGACGACTCTTTTCTTATTGGTTTTTCTTTTTCTTTGTCTTCAGGGGCCAACGCCGACTTGAGGAAGGAGCTCGGCGAAGCGAAGGCCGCCCTTCATACCAAGGAGGCCGAGTGCACCGCCTTGGTCCAGGAACGGGATCGCCTAGCCAAGAAGTTGGCCGACCAAGAGGAGAGCCACAAAGCGGCCCTGCAGGCGGCGCAGGAAAGCGAAGTCGCCTCGATGGTGGAGTATGAGATGGCGGCCGCGACCTGGTCTGAGACCCGGCGAGGCCTGGACGAAGGCTTCGGCCGGATCGAGGACTTTATCGACAGTAAGCTGCCTTCCTCGGCCCTCCCCTGCCTCTTGCCGCTTGGGTTTTTTGACTTATCTTGAGCTGTTGCTTGTTGTTTCTTGCAGATTACTTCCCGGGTTACTCCGCCTTCGCCGCCCAAAGCATTGAGGCCCATCGCGAGGCGCGCCGTCAAGCGGGGGCCGACATTGCGCCGGATGCAAACCGGACCCTTGAGGAGCAGCTCCTGGCTGTCCAGGCACGGTTGCAGCCGACTCATCGGATGCTTCACTGGCTCCAACGTGCCGGGGCGCAAGTGTTGGCCGCCCTCTGGCTCGGCGAGACGATCCCCCGCACCCCAAGCCAAACTGCCGACTGGCTGGAAGTCGCAGTTGGTCGCTTCGAGGCTTGGAAAGCGTCAGCGGCCCGCCTCGGAGCCGGGCGTGCGTTGGAATTCATTCGGGCTTGGTACCCAGGGCTGAGCCTAGACCAGCTGCGCACTTGGCGGATGGAGGCCGACGCGGAGCTGGAGGAGGTGAGGCCGGCTATCGCCCAGCGAGCTTCGACAATCGCCGAGTGCACCGACATCAGCGTTTTCGCACCCGAAATCGATGATAACGGTGTTGCTCAGCCGGAGGAGTGGTTTGGGCTGAACCCGGCGGTGGGCGAGGACTCGGCGGAGGAGATTGCCTCCAGCGACGAGGGCGAAGAAGACGAAGACGAGGACGGTGAAGACGTCGAGCCGGCTGGTGGAACAACCAGCCGACCTCAGGCCGACCGTGCCTCCAGCAACGAGGCGCGTGGAAGCGCGCCCTCTGCGGGAGGCGGCGACCAAGCCGAAGTTCGTCAGCCGGCCGCTCCTTCAGCCGGCACGACCATCTCCGCCAACCAGTCTGGCTCGTCGGCCGCTCCGCCAGCTTGACCTGCCGTCTTTGTCTCTCCTGCTTTGTTGTCTTTGAACAATCTTTGTTAAGTTTTCGCAGTTCCACCCACTGGGGGTGTATCCAAACTATGTTGAATGCTGGCCTCTCGGAGGTCTTTTTATGTAAATATTATCATGTGCATGTTTGGTTTCCATTCGCGTATGCTTTTTTATCCTTAGGCTTTTTCCTTTGCTGCCTTCCCTCTTTGGGGAGGCAAGTACTTGAGCTTTCTTGGATTAAAGTGAAGTGAATGGAAACCGGCCGGCCGGCTACTCTGGTAGCCAGTCGGCGGTGTGAGAAAAAACGGCTTTTGTTATATTAGTCCGTTAGTCCCTAGCCATTTTTCGTGTGGGCGCCCATTCCTACCTTTAACTCTTGCCAGCCGGACAGCCGGTTCTTCGAACTGCGACTTTTGGCAAGAGAAGGCTTGAGAGCCGGCACACTACTTGTCTGACTGCGGGTAGGACTTCTAACATAACTCCAGTCGGCCCGTCCCCGAGCCGATTAGTCGAACTCGGTGCCGGACGGAATAAGTAAATGATACGACAAGGTCATAAGAATGATACTTTTCATTCATAAATAAGGGATGGCAGTCCCCGAGCCTTCCTCGGGGAGCCTATTGTCTTGTACTTAATACAAAAGTTAGCGCGGTACATACTGCATTTCAACTGTAAAATCTTCGGAGGAGGTTGGCGTTCCATGGTCGTTCTGACTCCTTGCCGGAGTCGTCTCTCTTGCGCGCCTTCGGCTTCTGTGCGTTGATCAGGTAGTAGGAGTCGTTGCCTAGAGCTCTGCTGATGACGAAGGGGCCTTCCCAAGGGGCTGAGAGCTTGTGCTGGCCGGCTGTTCGCTGGATCAGCCGGAGCACGAGATCGCCCTCTTGGAAAGATCTTGGCCTGACTTTCCGGCTGTGGTAGCGGCGCAAACCCTGCTGGTAGATGGCAGACCGGCTAAGGGCTAACAGCCGGCTTTCTTCCAGCAGGTCGACGCCGTCTTCTCGTGCTTCCTTGGCCTCCTCTTCCGTGTACATGGTTACTCGAGGCGAGTCGAACTCGATGTCAGTTGGGATGACCGCCTCGGCACCATACACAAGGAAGAAAGGGGTGAAGCCGGTTGACTTGTTTGGTGTAGTGCGAAGACTCCAGAGGACAGCCGGCAGCTCATCGAGCCAACAGCCGGCTGAGCGCTCCAGAGGTACGACCAATCGAGGCTTGATACCGGAGAGGATGAGGCCATTGGCTCGCTCGACCTGGCCGTTGGACTGTGGGTGGGCGATGGATGCTAAGTCCAGCCGGATACCTTGGGCTGCGCAGAAACGTGCCAAGGCTCCTTTGGCAAAATTCGTGCCATTGTCGGTGATGATGCTATGTGGCACGCCGTACCGAGTTGTTATGTCTGTGATGAACGTCACGGCAGTCGGCCCATTCAGCTTCTTGATCGGCTTTGCCTCAATCCACTTGGTGAATTTGTCCACGGCGACGAGCAAATGCGTCATGCCGCCGTGCGCCGTCTTGAATGGGCCCACCATGTCCAGTCCCCAAACGGCAAAGGGCCAAGTGAGGGGAATGGTCTTGAGTGCCGAGGCCGGCATGTGTTGCTTGGAGCTGAAGAGTTGGCACCCCTTGCAATGTTTAACCAATTCTTTGGCGTCATCCAAAGCAGTCGGCCAGAAGAAACCATGGCGGAAGGCTTTGGCGACAAGTGATCTTGAGGCCGCATGGTGGCCGCATTCACCTTGGTGAATGTCTGTGAGGATTGCAATGCCCTTCTCTTGCTCAATGCACCGTTGGAGGATTCCAGTGACACTGCGCTTGAGTAGTTCTCTGTTGACGATTGTGTATGCTCCGGCTCGACGTTGGACTTGTCTCGCTTCTTTTTCGTCAGCCAGCAGGTCTTGGTTTACTAGGAAGTTGAGGATGGACTGAGCCCATGATGGAGCCGCAACTTCTTCTACTGCCAATGTGGCTACTGCCACCAGGGTAGGCGGGCTGGGCGGTGAGGTGCTGGAGTCGGCCGCTGGCTGTAGTGTTGGTGCAGTCCCCGGGCCGGCTACCACAGTCCCCGAGCAGGCTGCCGAAGTCCCCGAGCTGGACGCCGAAGTCCCCGAGCCGGCTGCTGAAGTCGTCGGGCCGGCTACGGGGGTCTTGGGGTCGCCTACTTGGTTCTTTGAGCCGGACCCGGCCGCATCGGGGTCAGGCGGCACGAAGATGGAATCGGATTCCGGAGACGGCCTTAGGAGGCGTTGTAGAGCGACGCCGGTTGGAATTGCTTGCCGAGTGGAGCCTATTCGAGCCAGGGCATCGGCTGGCTCGTTGTCGGCTCGTGGTACGTGGAGGAACTCGCATCCTTCAAAGTATCCGCTGAGTTGTTGGACCAGGAAGCGGTAGCTCGCCATATTCGCGTGCTTGGCGTCCCAGTCGCCGGATGATTGCTGGACTACCAGGTCCGAGTCGCCATAACATAGGATCCGCGAATGCCAAGTTCTTTGGCAAGCCGGAGCCCATGTATGAGCGCCTCGTACTCGTCCACATTGTTGGAGGCGGCAAAGTGGATCTGTAGCGTGTATCTGAGCTTGTCGCCTTTCGGAGAGGTAAGGACGACGCCGGCTCCCAAGCCGGTGCGCATCTTGGACCCGTCGAAGTGCATGCGCCAATGGGTGGAGTTGGGAGCCAGCGGCAGGTACTGGGTCTCGGCCCAGTCGACGAGGAAGTCGGCCAGTGCTTGGGACTTGATGGCAGTGCGGGGCTGGTAGAAGATCGTGTACGGGGCCAGCTCGATGGCCCATTTGGCCACCCGGCCGGATGCGTCCCGGCTGCCTATGATCTCGGCTAGCAGGGCAGTGCATACGACCGTGACAGGATGCTCTTGAAAGTAGGGCTTCAGCTTCTTGGCGGTGAAGTACACGCCATAACACATCTTTTGGTAGTGCGGGTAGTTCTGCTTTGAAGCGGACAGCACCTCGCTCAAATAATACAACGGCCTCTGGACCGGCTGGGCTCGGCCTTCTTCTAGGCGCTGGACTATGATGACGGTGCTGACCACCTGGCTGGTTGCAGCGATGTAGAGGAGCATGGGCTTTTTCTCAGTCGGCGCCGCGAGGACAGGCGGCATGGCCAGCATCTTCTTCAGCTCGTGAAAAGCTTGGTCGGCCTGGTCGTTCCACTCGAAGTGAGTGCTCTTCTTCATGAGGCGGTAGAGAGGGAGAGCTTTCTCTCCGAGCCGGCTGATGAAGCGGTTCAAGGAGGCTAAGCACTCGGTGAACTTCTGAATGTCTCGAAGCTTGGTGGGAATCGCCATTCTCTCGATGGCCTTGATCTTCACCGGGTTGCATTCGATGCCGCGTTCGGAGACCGGGAAGCCTAGGAGCTGGCCGGCTGGCACTCCGAACACGCATTTCTCGGGGTTGAGCTTGATTTGGAACCGGCGTAGGTTCTCAAATGTTTCCTTGAGGTCTCCCAGCAAGGTGCCACGCTTCTCTGTCTTCACCACGATGTCGTCCACGTATACGTGAGCGTTTCTGTCGAGTTGCTTGAGGAGGCACTTCTGCATGCAACGCTGAAAAGTGGCACCGGCATTTCTCAAGCCGAATGTCATAGTCAGGTAGCAGAAGGCTCCAAATGGCATGATGAAGGCGGTCTTCAGGTGGTCGTCCGGGTCTAGCTTTATCTGATGATATCCAGAGTAAGCATCCAAAAAACTCAACAGCTCGCATCCGGCTGTGGAGTCTATCACTTGGTCAATCCTTCACAGGGCAAAAGGATCTTTGGGGCAGGCCTTGTTGAGGCTCGTGTAGTCTATACACATGCGCCACTTGTTGTTCTTCTTTAGCACAAGGACCGGGTTGACGAGCCACTCCGGAAAGAAAACTTCCATGATGAAGCCGGCCGCCAAGAGCCAGGCTATCTCCTCCCCTACAGTCCTGCGCTTCTCCTCCGACAATCGGCGAAGGGGTTGTCTGACTGGCTTTGCGTCTTCTCGAACGTGTAGTTTGTGCTCGGCGAATTTCCTCGGAACACCCGGCATGTCCTTGGGGGACCATGCAAAGATGTCCCGATTCTCATGGAGGAAATCGGCGAGCTCGCCTTCCTATTTGTTGTTCAGGTTTGCCCCAATGACGGCAAACCTCTCTGGATGCTCGGGGTCAAGAGGTATCTTCTTCGTCTCCTTGGCCGGCTGGAAAGATCCTTGAGCGTCATGCTCCTTGGGGTCGGGGGACACGGCCGACTGCTTGCCGGCTATGGCCACGACTCGGTCCAGCATCTTCTTCTCTTCGGCAATCACAAGGGACTCGGCCAGCCGGCTGCTGGCCGCCGCACATTCGGAGGACTTCTTGTAATCACCGGCTACGGTGATGACGCCTTTGGTGCTTGGTATCTTCATCTTGAGGTATGCATAGTGGGGAACTGCCATGAATTTGGCCAAGGCAGGTCGGCCAAGCAATGCATGGTAAGGGCTCTCCAGGTCCACCACTTCAAACCAGATCGCTTCCCGGCGGAAATGCTCCTTGTCCCCAAAAAGTACATCAATCTTGATTTTGCCAATGGGGGCGCAGGACAGGCCGGGTATGATGCCATGGAACACTGTCCGCGTAGGCACGAGCTGCTTCGTCTTGACATTTAGTTTCTCCAGGGTGTCACGGTACAGGATGTTGATGCTGCTCCCGCCGTCTATCAACACACAGGAGAAGCGGGCGGCGCGTCTGTCCGTTGCGAGGGTGGCTTCCAAGACCAAAGCATAAGAGCCGGGAGACGGCATCACCTCCGGATGGTCGGCCCGGCTCCAGCTGATGGGCTTTTCTAATCAATGCATGTGTCCGGTGGGGTTGGCAGCGACCACGCTGACTTCCTGGTGCTCTCGGCGTTTGCTGCGCCGGTTTTCGGGCTGGCTTGTAAAGATGATGTAGGTGGCTTGCTCGTCAGGGAACTCGTCATGCACGGCTCCGACTGCGGGCCGAGCGGCTGGAGGCGGCGGGGCCGGAGGCGGCGGGCCGGCAGGCGGAGGCGGCAAGAGACCCTCGCCCTTAGAGATTCGGGTGAGCCAATGGCACTTCCGGGTCGTGTGGTTGGATGGCTTCGCGCCGCTATGGAACTTGCAAGGGGCGTTGAGAGTTTGCTCGTAGGAGAAAGCCGGCTGCCAAGCCGGCCTGCCGCCCTTGGGTTTCTTGGGAGCCGGTCGCTCTTCAGGCAGCGCGTCTTCGACTGTGGCCACCTGCCGGCTGGCGGGAGGCGGCACGGGGCCCTTGCGCTTGTAGTCGTTCGAGTTGGGGTGTCGGCCGGAATCCCCAGCCGGCGTCTTGGGCGCCGGGTTGAGTACCTTTCCGGACGCGTCTACCCGAAGCTCGGTCTTCATCGAGGAGTCGGTGGTGGCATACTTGTCCGCTATGTCCAGAAGCTCGTCGAGGGTAGCCGGCTCGTCGCAGAGGAGCTTGTGCTTGAGGAGGGTGCCTTCTCGGCATCCGGCTGTGAAGTATTCTATGGCTTGCACCTCGTGCACCCCTTCACAGGAGTTGCGGAGCTCGGCCCAACACGTGAGGTAGTCGCGAGTGGACTCGGCGGGGCCTTGTACGCACAAGGAGAGCTGTCTGGGCTTGGGAGCCCGCTTGTAGGTGCTGGTGAAGTTGCGGATGAAGGCTTCTGTGAAATCTAGCCAGCTGTTGATGCTACGCGGCTTGAGGCTGTTGAGCCAGGTCCACGCCGTGCCTTGCAGCATGAGGGGCACGTACTTCACGGCAACGCGCCGGTTGCCGTTGGCTATGTTAACCGCCGTGGAGTAGTCGATCAACCAATCTTCCGGCTTCACAGAGCCGTTGTACTTGGGCGTGTCTCTTGGGAGCGAGAACCCTTTGGGAAAGGGCTCATCGCGGATGCGGGGGCCGAAACAAGGCGGGCCGACATCGTCTTCTTCTTCCAACACCAGGGATCGCGCCAGGCAGTCGATCCGATGGCAGGCGTCATTCTCGCTGATTCCTTCGCGGCGGCCTAGCCGGCCGCTGAGAGTCGGGTGCGCCACTGGTGGCGAGGCGGGATATCTCTCTCCACGGGGCGGAGGCGGAGGCGGGTCGCCCCGCCATTCCATGGCTCGGGGATGACCGTCCGTGTCTCGCTCGATGGAGATCCGGGTCCAGCTGCGGCTGGCAGCCGGCTCCTTTTCGCGTCACACGCGGGTGTTGCTCGTAGTCGTCGTCCGGGACGTCGCGCCGTGCTCTCGGTGCGGGGGAGGGCTTTCCGCGCGGGCGTCGGCTTCGTGTCGCTGCGCGGCTGCGTCAATCAATTGCTGGATGCGTCGGGTCATGTGGGGGAGGTCTTCGGCCTCCAAGCCGTCCAACTCGTCTACGGCCGCCTGGGCGGCACGCAAGTTCTCGAGCGACGTGGCATAGACCGGGCGGTCGACTCCCAGTGTGTCGGCGATGATGGTGCTGTGTTGCTTGACAAGGCCGGCCTGGCTCGGCCCGCCTGGGGCCGGCGTGTCGAAGGCGGCGCGGTCAGCTTCGCGCTGGTAGGCCTCAGTGAGGCGTCTTACGGAGGCCAGCCTCCGGCCTTCTGCGAGGAGGGCGAGGCGGCGTGCTTCCAGTGCTTCGTCGTCGGCATTAGCCGGGAGGGGGGCAGACAAGTCGTGGGCCGCCGCGCGCGAGGCGTCGTGGGCGCTCTCGTCGGCCAGGCCGCCGTGGCCGACAACCATCACTCCGGCGGTGACAGCATCGCAGCCGTCGGCTCGAGGAAGCGGGTCATTGTAGATCGCGACGTTGGTGGGGAAGGTGTCATAGGAGGTCGTGTCGGAGTCGACGGGCATCGGGTCGATGGAGCCAACCGACTCCAGGTCCGCAGCGGGCTCGCTGGAGACATGGAGCTGGCCGAGAAGGTTGGCGAGGTGGTCGGTGCCCGCATCGGAGGCGAGCTCGTCGGAGATGAGAGTTTTGTCGAGGAGATCGGCGAGGCCGCTTGCCGCGCAGATGCTGGTGACGCCTTGCAGCGCGTCGTGGCAAGCGCCATCGGGCGTGCCGGACTGGCTACGCTCGCGGGGGAGGAAGAAGGTTCCCGTCCAGAACAGGTCTCCGGACGACGATGCACCCGGCCCCACGGTGGGCGCCAAATGTCGGGTGGTAGGTGCGACATATGCCAACGGGTGGCTTATCATTGTGGGAGCCAGTAAGACATCGCCGGTGCCGGGAAACGGGATGAGGCGAAGACATGCACGCCGGTGGATCTTACCCAGCTTCGGGGCTCTCCGTGGAGATAACACCCCTACTGCTGCTTTGCGGGGTCTCCGCATGTTCACTAGATGAATCAAGTGGCTACACAACGCTCCTTGAGCTGTTTGGGGGCAAGGAGGAAGAAGGGCACGGCTAGCCTGCTTCTTCTCCTCGTGTGGTGTCTAGAACTAGCAAAGGGTCCAACCCTTTGCTTGGTTGCTCCGGGGGGTTTATATAGGCCTACCCCCCGGGGGTACAATGGTAATCCGGCTGGGTGCGGGTCCCAGCCGTCTGCGACTGTGCTCGCCGGCTTCTACGCCGGCTGCTGGGGCCCGCCGACTGGTGGGTCCCGCCGGCTGCCGGCCCCTTGGTCGACAGGCAGGCCCCACTATCCAGGGCCTAGTCGGCGGCTGGTTATTGTGGCTTCATCTTGTTAACGTGAGCTCCATCGTGGCAAGCGCGGCTACAGTACCGCCGCCTGTCAGGCGATCGCTGTAGCCTTACCGCGTCTTGTCTCCTTAATGGGGCGTCCTCTTCGAGGAAGGCGGCAAGCCGGCTGCGGGGAGCCGGCTCTGTCTTGGGTCGACTAGTTGGAGGCGTGGCCGCCTTCGGGCGTCTCTCTGCTCAAAGGGGCCCACCGTCTGTGGGCCACGCTGGCGGCCCGTCGTGGGTGATGCCAGGTTCAACATGGCAATAGTGCCGCGTCGGACGGGTCGTGCCTAGCCCGTACGGCGCTACATGCCAGGCGTGCTCCGGGATTCGGGGGTGGCAGGCTTTACTGTAGCCACGCCCCATCGCACCGCCGTTAGGTGGGTGCAAACTTTGTGGGCACGGTCTTGACCGCTTTATGGGGAGCCGGCTTCTTGGAGTCGGCCTTCTCATGGACGGCTTCTTGGAGTCGGCCTTCTCATGAGGGCTAAAGTCGGACCGCCTTCCGAAAGCCGGCCTGGGTTGCAGCCAGCTAGGGGAAGGCGGCTCCATGTCTTGGATTCTTGAGAGCTGGGTGGGCTCGTAACTTTTTCAGAAGGGCCAGGGGAAGCCGGCTAGGCTACCCATGACTATTTACTCCGACACCAAATTAGCCCATCACAAGCTCTCACGGTCAATGAAGGATATTCCTTCTCCCAGGAAGACCCGATCAGACTCGGAATCCTGGTTACAAGACATTTCGACAAGGTAAAACAAGACCAGCAAAGCCACCCGAATGTGCCGACAAATCCCAATAGGAGCTGCACATATCTCGTTTTCAGGGCACACCGGATTGTCCAAGGTTCCGGTAGGCCAGCCCAGAGTTGCCCCTGGTGGCCACCGGCAGCTGACAGGTTGTACCAACACTCAGAGGAGCACTGGCCCCGGGGGGGTTAAAATAAAGATGACCCTCGGGCTCCGGAAACCCAAGGGAAAAAAGGCTAGGTGGCAAATGGTAAAACCAAGGTTGGGCCTTGCTGGAGGAGTTTTATTGAAGGTGAACTGTCAAGGGGTTCCCATTATAACCCAACTGCGTAAGGAACGCAAAATCAAGGAACATAACACCGGTATGATGGAAACTAGGGCGGCAAGAGTGGAACAAAACACTAGGCATAAGGCCGAGCCTTCCACCCTTTAACCATTATATAGGTGCATTAAAGTAAATAAGATACAATAATGATATCCCAACAATATCCATGTTCCAACATGGAACAAACTTCATCTTCACCTCCAACTAGCAACGCTATAAGAGGGGCTGAGCAAAGCGGTAACATAGCCAAACAACGGTTTGCTAGGTAAGGTGGGTTAGAGGCTTGACATGGCAATATGGGAGGCATGATAAAGCATGTGGTAGGTATCACGGCATATGCAAAGCAAAAGAGCGAGCAACTAGCAAGCAAAGATAGAAGTGATTTCGAGGGTATGGTCATCTTGCCTGAGATCCCGCAAGGAAGCAGAATGAGTCCATGAAGAAGACAAATGGACGTAGTCAAACGGATTCCTCACAAACGTGACGTTATAGGAACCAACCCAAAGAAGCAACACCGGAAAGAAGCAAACAATCATGGTAAACAACCATCACATAACATGGCATGATGCACAATCAAGTATGATGCATGTCTGGTTTAATATGCATGGCATGGCAAAGTGCACAAGCAATCCTACAAATTAAGTGGAGCTCAAGATGCAATGAGTTGCATATTGATAAAACACCACGTGACTTATTTAGTTCTCTCTCATTTAGGTACCCATCAATATTAAATGTTGTTAAACAAGGAAAAAGGTGGAGCATAGTAAAACTACCTATCTAGGCAAGTTTAAATGAGGCCGAAAACAACAAACAACAAGTCCAGAAACTCCTCATGTGCATATCTTAGGATTTGGTACTGTTCTACCCTAAACCATATTTTATAGTTGTTAAACATGCAAAGAAATGTCACCATGTTAAACTAGGCATTTTTCTACCCCATTTACATACAAAGTATGTTAGGTTTGGAGCTACGGTTATTTAGTTATGAATTAAAACATTTTAACATGGCATTTTAGCAAATTTAAACAAACAGCATTTTAAACTTTTCAAACATGGATGAAAGTTGGATATTATGAAACTAGACAAAATTCTAAGCACTTTTCATATATGATTTATTTTAATACGATGCACGGTTAAAGAGTTATTATATGCATGAAGAACAGGGGCTTTTCTGCAAAACTGTCTTTCTCTGGAAATTAGACAAATTCGCAGCAGGGAAAAAAATACACCTCGGGCCGAATCTGTTGCCCAACAACAGGAAAAACAGAGGGGCGTCGGCGGGGTGGCCTCACCATGGGCTCGGCCCGGATCGATGGGAGGGGCCCAGGCAGGTGGGGATGGGCCCTAGAGGCCCACGCGCTGGCTGGGCTCATCCCGCTCCTCGATCCCGCCTAGATCGAGCGAGGCAGGGGCGGCGCTGCGGCTCCAGTGAAGCAGGATGCTGGTGGACGGCGGGGACGGGGCGGATCCGGCAGGTGGGGTGTCGGTGTCAAAACCGGCGGATCTCGGGTAGGGGGTCCCGAACTATGCGTCTAGGCCGGATGGTAACATGAGGCAAGGGACACAAAGTTTTACCCAGGTTCGGGCCCTCTCGATGGAGGTAAAACCCTACATCCTGCTTGATTGATATTGATGATATGGGTAGTACAAGAGTAGATCTACCACGAGATCGGAGAGGCTAAACCCTAGAAGCTAGCCTATGGTATGATTGTCGTTGTGTATGTTGTCCTACGGACTAAAACCCTCCGGTTTATATAGAAACCGGAGAGGGTTAGGGTTACACAAAGTCGGTTACAATGGTAGGAGATCTACATATCCGCATCGCCAAGCTTGCCTTCCACGCCAAGGGAAGTCCCTTCCAGACACGGAACGAAGTCTTCAATCTTGTATCTTCATAGTCCAGGAGTCCGGCTGAAGGTATAGTCCGGCTATCCGAACACCCCCTAATCCAGGACTCCCTCAGTAGCCCCTGAACCAGGCTTCAATGACGATGAGTCCGGCGCGCAGATTGTCTACGGCATTGCAAGGCAGGTTCCTCCTCCAAGTACTTCATAGAAGATTTTGAACACAAAGATAGTGTCCGACTCTGCAAAATAAGTTTCCACATATTGCCATAGTGAGAATAATATTTACACAAATCTAATCTGCTGACGTATTCCGTAGTGTGATACACCACGACCAAGCCTTTATCTGAATCGTTTTATTATCCCACCTCAGTGCGTCATGCGAGGCGGTTTCCTTGGCACATCTTGTTAAAGCAGAGATTGTGTCCCCTTATTCCGGGATTCTCATCAATACGGGCATGGGTAACCCAACCGCTTCTAGGACTCCTAGACTATAGGCAAGTCCAAACAGCCATGGAGAGGACGCTTGATATTCACCCTCTTTATAAAGGGACAAGGCTTTTATTTTTTTCCTCCCGTGTTCAATCGAATCCTTCCCCCACCTCGAGCTCAAACACCCAAATTTCAGGTCAGGTGCTCCGAACCTTTAATCATGTCCGGAACTAGCCTTCAAGGCCGATGGATGTCTTCCTCCGTCACGGAAGAAGACATCAAAAAGTTGAGGGAGGACAGATATCTGACCGTCGAGATTCCGCATCGGCTGCCTACCCGAGGGCAGGCCGTCCCTTCCCCCGAACCCAACGAGATCGTCGTGTTCGTCTCCCACTTCCTCCGAGGTCTAGGCCTTGCTCTGGATCCTTTTGTCAGGGGTTTGATGTTTTATTACGGGCTAGATTTCCATGACCTAGCTCCGGACTCCTTTCTTCATATCATGACATTTATCGTCGTGTGTGAGGCCTTCCTCCGGGTTACCCCTCACTTTGGCCTGTGGCTCAAGACCTTTGAAGTAAAGCCGAAGATGATCGAGGGGCAACACGCAGCATGTGGAGGTGCCTCAATACGCAAGATGACGGGAGCTCCATGGCCCAAAGGTTCCATTCCAGAGGTGTCTGAATTGTGGCAACAGGAGTGGTTCTACATCACGGCTCCTAGAAGTGCCAAGTGGGCGGCCGCCCCTGTTTTCCGCTCAGGCCCTCCACCACAACTGATGTCATGGATCAGCAGGGGTCTGAACTGGGGTCCAGCCAAGGACGTGCCTTTACTGCAGAGCCGCATTCGAGATCTCTTCAACGGAGACTTTAATTTGGTTGCGGTAATTCAAGTTATGTTGGTTCGTCAAGTCCAGCCTTGCAAACACCGGCCCCTTCGCTTGTGGGAGTTCAATACCGAGGGACCGGGTGTCATTCAAAATTTCCTCGGCCTGAGGCACGAGGAGATGTACAAGTCATTCTTCGGACCTCAGGTAGAGTGTCCGGAAATCACCGAGGACATGGGCATGAGCAGTAACCGCGCCGCCGAACAGGTAAGGAATCTTTCGGCCGAACATACTATCTCTCATGTGTTACGAAGTTATTTCTAAGAGTTTGCTTTTTGACCAGGACTGGCTAACAAAGGCGAAGTTGATTCGGTGTTCGGCCCCCCTCCCTGAGGGTTTGGAAAATCCGGTACTAGAAAAGATGCTCCAGGTCGCACCCTGCCCGGAGCCCTTGAAGGAAGATACTGGGGAGTATAATACGGGCGGGCGCGGGCCCCCAACACTGCCCATTCTAACCAAGGGAGCGAGCATCTCCATGAAGGAAGACGGCCGGAGGAGGAAAAGGACTGCGCCCTGGAATTCGGAAGCCGAAGCTTCCAAACGGGAGAAGAAGTCTCCCACAGAGGGTCCTACCTTGGGGGTGCTTTTGCCGCACAAAGTCCGCGGGGAGATCAATTCTCCAGCGAGTCGTAAGTGACCCGAAATACTGTAATAGCACAGGTACGCCATCTTTTTCTTCTGAGGAAATAACCACCGCATATATCTTTTGCAGTTCGGGCCTTAGCCCCTCTCAAATGAGCTCGTCTTTGGGGGATCTTCTTCCAGAGATGATGGAGAGCGAAATGCCTCCTCCGGACTCCTCTGCTCCGGAAGCGGGCGACCCCGAAGTGTCGTCGCGGAGGGCCTCTCCGAGTCCGGTGAGGCTAGAAGATAAACCCATTGACCCCCGAAGCTCCCAGTGTCCGGATCCCGAAGAGAGCAGACAAAAGAGTCCGGCACCGTCTAGTGTGCGATCGGATGTTCTGAGGGAGTTGGTGGGGCGAGCGGCCATCTCAGATGAACACCGTATGCTGATGAATACGGTGGTGGAGAGGATCGCGTCCGCCGAAAGCGGATTGCATGAAGCTTTTATGAGTCTACTGACAGGCTTTGAGGTACGTAAAATAATGTATGATAGTCCTGCACATGCTAGGTGTGCCCTGTGTAGATAGTATCCCCTGAGACTCTGGTTGTCGTCGAAAATGACAACGAACAGAGGATCCTATTCCTAGGTAATAACCATATTGCCTCTATGTGCAGGTGATGGAAGCTCCGGTGGCTAGCTGGACTGGCGAGTTTGCCCATTTGAAATGGCAGTTGGATGCGACAGACGCCGATATTGAGCTTGTTAACAAAAGGCTTGACGAGGCACAGGGTAAGTGTCATTATCTGGTAAACGCCACATAGTAAGAGCAGCATGATGCCAGTATCTTTAATATGTTGTGACTGCAGATGGAGCTACCACTGTTGAAGCCTTGCGGGCCGAACTTGCCCGAGCCAAGGAACAAGCGAGGGTTGGTAATGCGGCTGCTTTGAAGGCAGCCGAAGAGTTGAAAGCCAAGAAGGCCACGCATGGCGAGAGCCGAGACAAGATGGCCATAGAATTAAAAGCCTCCGCCGACCGTTGCCGGGTTCTTGAAAAGGAGAACCTAGCGAAGGCATCGGACCTTGAGAAGGCTACTGTGACGAGAAAAGACCTCCGCTCTGCTATGAGGGCGAAGAAGGAGGAGCTGCGGGAAGCCGAGGATATTGTAGCTGGGAAATCCTTTATGTTGTGGAGGAAGTTCGGAGATCCACGGTATGCCTCTCTGGATCAGTTGTGGAGTTCAGAGGATGTGTATATGGATTTGGCGGCGAGCGCTGCCGATGCGGCCAAGTACTTGCAGGGTCAGACGGACCGTGAAGTGGACCAGCTGTTTTGGGCACAATTCCATTCTCCCGAGCGTCCGCTTTCATTGACTGATCAATTAGCTGAATGGGCCGAACTGAATAGGTTGTCCGGACTCGCCATGAGGTCTGTTGTGAATCAGCTATGGCCGGAAATGCCAAAACCGAACAGCTATTTCAGCTTGGTGAAGCAGTTCCTTCACGTGGTGCCGCGCATTAATGCGATGAAGAGATCGGCGTGCATAGAGGGTTCCCGGATGGCCTTTGCCCGTGTTAAAGCATACTGGGCAGAGATGGATGCTACCACTGTTGCCGCGCGGGATTCAACCATAGGCTGAATGGCTGCTGAGCACTACTTTGAAGAAGTTCTTGAGGGTGCTCGTTTGATAGAAACCCAGTGCTCAAAAAATATTATGTTTGAGTGAGATGTAATCTCATTGTAAGCGAAATGCTTTTATAAATTTTTATAAGGCTATTTTTATACTTTTGCCTGAAAGTAATATGATGCCTCCTGAGCGGCCGTTTATGTATACATGTGTATAACTTGAAAGCTTGCAGTTGTCGGCTTCAACCCTCACGCATATAATGCGGAGGTGCTCGCAAAAACACGCATTCACACTTAACCCAACGTCTTGGTCCTATTAAGGAGGTCATAGCAGAGCGAGCGAGGCAACCGGACTATAATGCTTTAGCACTTTCACTTAGCCATAGGAGTTTGACAGTGGGGCTACTAAATAGCCCCTGGTGGCTCCGCACTCTCCCGATCCCGGGGTGCGTACATGTCTGGCCGGAAAACGGCCCTTTGTTAAGGTGGAGGAATTCTAACATTCCCACAGGTCATCGAGTGGTTGACCAGTCTCACGCTATATCATGATAGTCAGTTTTCGGCTTTCTCTACTGAGGTGCTCGTCCGGATGAACCAGGGCACAATCGCAGCAGTTCTCCTGGTGCTACCTTAGCCGGTAAAGCAGAACGCAAGGCACCAAAACACAGGAGCCGGGCAAACCCAACATTTGACCAAAGACAATGATTCGGAGCTGATGCATATAAGGCCAAACTCGCGACGCCGAACACTCCCTAAGGTATTCGGTCTTTGTGGTATAAACCGGGCCTAAATAATGGCCTTTGTGAGAAGCCCCTTGTGTCCAGGTACGTGCATTGTTCTGGCGTGGCTACATGCCAAGACGTTAGCATCCTTCTCAAACGATGGATATGTATCAACAAGGGATAGTAAAAAAGGTTTACGCAGGGTCTTAATCTAAAAAGAATCCTTGGAGTGGGTCCCTGCTGCACGTCTGCGCCTGTGTCTCCGTTGTGCCATATTCTGGACGGGTGTAGCATGATGATCGTCTGTAAAAGAGAGGAATTTAGGTGAAAAAGTTGTCGTGCAAAAAGATAGTTTTTAAAGAAACCATGTATAATTCAAGACGAGAGGAAATTGCCACTTGTCTGCGAGTGTTGAGCCCCTTGTATTGACAGATAGGGGTGTGACCGTTTATCCGGTATAAATAGCGGCGTCGGACCTGATTAGTCTGAGCTCTTGACGACCTATTGGATGCTTTTGCTGGTCCGGGCGCCTTTAGTGTGCGGCTGCCAAGGCAGCCGCACTCTCTTCGGCGCACAGAGATCGCTTGATATTTCCGGTCACTAAAATGATGCCACGTGGACCGGGCATCTTGAGTGTGAGGGAGGCGTAGTGTGGTATTGCGTTGAAGTGAGCGAAAGCTTCGCATCCGAGCAGTGCTTGATAGCCGCTTTGGAACGGAGCGATGTGGAAGGTTAAATGCTCGTGATGGAAGTTATCGGGGGAGCCGAATATAACTTGTAGTAGGAGGGAGCCCGTACAACGAGCCCCTAGGCCTGGCGTTACTCCTTTAAAGGTAGTATTGCTATGGCGAATTTTTGTTGGGTCTAACCCCATCCTGCGGATTGTATCCTGATATATTAGGTTTAGACTGCTGCCACCATCCATCAAGACTCGTGTGAAGTGATATCCGCCAATTACTGGGTCTAATACCAGGGCAGCCCATCCTGCGTGTCGGATACTTGCTGAGTAGTCGCGATGGTCGAAAGTGATCGGCTGAGACGACCGGTGGCAGGACTTCACGGTGACAGGCACTTGGGTATATTTTCCTGGGAGTGTCGTGTTGTTTTTCCTTTGATCACATGTAACACGTTTACTGTTTTGACTTCTGGTGGAAATTTCTTTTGTTCCCCAGTGTCTTGCTTGGGAGGCTCGTCCTCGTCTTCACTTGGTGTATCCTCCCCCTTGTGTACGGCGTTGAGCTTGCCGGCTGCTTGAAGACCCAACATTCTCTGTGGGTATGATTAGAAGGTTTACCAGGGGTACTATGGATCTGACATACTTGGTCCAGAATTTTGTTGTGGCTGGACAGTTCATCCCTGGTGCCTTTAGAGGGCGGCTTTTGACCTGGCCGAGAGCTTTTGAATCTGGCGTTTACTGTCGTGCCCTTCATGTTGTCTTCTTTATTTCGGCGTTTGTTATTGCTGTTGCGCCGTGATTTCCCGTTTCCATCTCTAACTTCAGATGTACTGGGGTCGCTAGTGCTGCATCTAGCTAGCCAGCTGTCCTCACTCGCGCAAAAGCGGGTCATGAGGTTTGTTAATGCGGCCATCGTTCTCGGCTTATTTTGGCCGAGGTGTCTGGCGAGCCATTTGTCACGGACGCTATGCTTAAAAGTTGCCAAGGCTTCGGCGTTCGGACAGTCGACAATCTGGTTCTTTTTAGTAAGAAACCTGTTCCAAAGCTTTCGGGCTGACTCTCCGGGCTGTTGAGTTATATGACTCAAGTCGTCCGCATCTGGAGGTCGGACATAAGTCCCTTGAAAATTTGCCCGAAAGGCGTCTTCGAGCTCTTCCCAACTTCCAATGGAGCTTTCGGGGAGGCTTTTATGCCAGTGACAAGCTGACCCTTTGAGCTTGAGGGGTAAGTACTTGATGGCGTGGAGATCATCTCCTCGAGCCATATGGATATGAAGGATGTAATCCTCAATCCAAACCCTAGGGTCTGTTGTTCTGTCGTATGTCTCTATGTTTACGGGTTTGAATCCCTCTGGAAATTCATGGTCGAGCACCTCATCGGTGAAACATAGGGGGTGTGCGGCACCCCTGTAGCTGGGTGTACCGCGTTGTTCGGATGTTTGTTGTGTTGCATTGTATGCTGGGGCGCGCTTGTGTGGTCCATAGATGGATCTTGTTGCGCCGTCCTTTGGGTGCGAGCCCTCAGATGGGTCGCGTGTTGTATTGTGAGCGGCGTTGTATGCCGCTCTGTGTTGGCAGAGGGGTCGTCTATCCAGCCAGGTTGCTGCTTTGATATTTGGTTGTGGGGGGTCTGAGGCCTCCTCATCGAATTCAGGTAGCAGCTTCCGCTTTGGGTAGCTCTTGGAGGGGCGATTGTCGCCGTACCTCGCTGATGTGTTGAGTATTTTACTCATCTGATTTGGAGTGTGTCTTGCACAGCCTTGAGCCTTTGCTTCTGCTTTTTAAGACTCCTCGCGGTGGCGACAAGCCTTTTACGGGCATTCTGCTGCTCCGGGTGCCTGTCCGGCGTTATGTCGTCCGGACCGTTATCTTGGATGGAATTTGTTAGTTCGGTTTGATTATCCGGATTGCCGTTGTCCGGCAGCAGTTCACCCTGCTCCAGTGCAGGGTCTGTGTGATCGCTATTTCTGTCGAGCCGGGATTTGGGGCGGCGCTTGCGTCGCCGCTTTGACTGCTTTTCGAGGGAACAAGCCTTCGGTGCGTCCTTCCGCTCCTCGTCGTCATCTTTCGGTGCGTCCACCATGTATACGTCGTATGACGAGGTGGCGTTCCAGGGCCCAATAGGCATTGGTTCTTCATTGTCTCCTTCATCGGCGTCCATACCGTCGATGTCTTCGGAGTCGAAGTCGAGCATGTCGGTTAAATCGTCAACAGTGGCTACAAAGTGGGTGGTGGGTGGGCTTTGAATTTCTTCATTGTCCGTATCCCAACCTTGCTGACCGTAGTCTGGCCAGGGCTCTCCTGATAAAGAGAGAGACTTTAGTGATTTCATAATATCGCCAAAGGGCGAGTGCTGAAAGATGTCCGCGGCAGTAAACTCCATGATCGGCGCCCAATCGGATTCGATCGGCAGGGGCGCGAATGATTCGGAGTCCGGAGAGGAGTCCGGCCCCTTGGAGTCACGAGTCTCGCGAAGTGCGGGGCTAGTGTTCGGCTCGATCGCCGTTAGGATCGCAGCCCCCGAGGCGGTGTCCAACCACCCATCCTCGATCGGCGCAGTTGGCTCCGAATAAGGGTCGAAGCCAATGCGAGTGCGGCCTTCAGGGCACCGTTCGGCGGCAAATCTAGATCATGCTCGTCGTGACAGTGCGGCGCGCTCGGTAGTGGCTCGAATCCGTCGAAGATCAAGTCCCCGCGGATGTCAGTTGTGTAGTTTAAACTTCCAAATCTGACCTGATGGCCGGGGGCATAGCTTTCGATCTGCTCCAGATGGCCAAGTGAATTGGCCCGCAGTGCAAAGCTGCCGAAGATAGAGATCTATCCGGGAAGGCAAATTTCACCCTGGACCGCATCACTATTGATGATGGTAGGAGCCATCAAGCCCGACGGCGACGGAAACGGAGGAACTCTCAATGAAAGCACCAATGTCGGTGTCAAAACCGGCGGATCTCGGGTAGGGGGTCCCGAACTGTGCGTCTAGGCCGGATGGTAACAGGAGGCAAGGGACACGAAGTTTTGCCCAGGTTCGGGCCCTCTCGATGGAGGTAAAACCCTATGTCCTGCTTGATTGATATTGATGATATGGGTAGTACAAGAGTAGATCTACCACGAGATCGGAGAGGCTAAACCCTAGAAGCTAGCCTATGGTATGATTGTTGTTGTCTATGTTGTCCTACGGACTAAAACCCTCCGGTTTATATAGACACCGAAGAGGGATAGGGTTACACAAAGTCGGTTACAATGGTAGGAGATCTACATATCCGCATCGCCAAGCTTGCCTTCCATGCCAAGGAAAGTCCCTTCCGGACATGGGATGAAGTCTTCAATCTTGTATCTTCATAGTCCAGGAGTCCGGCTGAAGGTATAGTCCGGCTATCCGAACACCCCCTAATCCAGGACTCCCTCATGGGGCGATGGGGCAACCAGATCCGGGGACGGCCAGCCCGTTTCCAGCGACGACGAGGCCGGCCGGCGATGGGGCGACGAGGTGCGGCACTCCGGCGGCAGTGCCTGTCCACGGGCAGAGAGAGGTGAGAGGCTCGGGCGAGTGAGAGAGAGATCGAAGCAGAGGAGCGAGGAGGCAACGAGCGCGGTGACCTGGGTCGGTGCTCGCCGGTGACGAAATGGCGAGAGATGACCGAGACGGCGGGGACGAAGTCCAGCGGTGGGGATCAGGGATGCCAGCGGGAGGTTGCAGGGAGCTGCGGGGCTCGTCTACTGGTGGTGCTCGATGGCGGAGGGAGCTCCGGTGCTGCGGCGGCCGAACATGGGAGGAGGCCGGAGGTCCTGCAGGAGATCCTCTCCAGCGACGAGGCAGGGCTCGGTGACGAGCACGACGTGGAGGAGCTCCTCTCCTGTTGGGCTCGAGCGAGGCAACGAGGAGGAGGCAGGCGCGAGGCCTCCTGTTCGTCTGTTGCGGCCGGAAGGACGAGGAGGAGGGCACGCAAGGTGGAGCTCAGGCGCATTGGATCGGGGAAAGGAGGAGGTTGGTTGGGTGGATCAGACAGGGGAGATCCCGAGGAGGATTTGGAAAACGGCGATGGGACACATCTCCTAGATTTTAGGGTTTGGTCTGATTTGGGTAGGGGTTCGTCTATATATAGGGACAAAAGGATTAGTTTTGGACCCTCCGATCAAAATCGGACGGTCTCGGATAAATAGGTTAGGGAGCCCAATTAAGAAAACGGAGACGTTTTGTAGTTGTTTGGGGATGATCCGGATCCAATGGTGACGACTGTCCGGGTCGGGTCCGGGACAGCTTTCGGACGCGCGCGCGAGGAGGGGCTTGGGCTGACAAGAGAGGCTAGATTGGGCCTGGCGGTAAGTAGTGGATTGTGTAGATGGTCTAGGGAGGAAAGAGAGGAAAGTCCGACAACAGTTTTCGGAGCCCGAAAACGTCTGACGATTTGACCGACTATACTGCAGCTATAGTTATGCGTTGGGGCATCAAACAGACTCCAAATGCGATGAAACTTGACAGGCAGTCTATCTACACTATAATAAGACCACATGCCAACTTTCATCCCATTCCGAGAACATTTTTCGGCCACTTATAAAATACTATTTCAGACATGCCGCGGGCGCGTGCGAGTGTGGTTGGCTCAGAACAGACAACGGACGGAACTGGGGAAACCCGGACGGATTCAAGTTTCAAAAACATGATGATGTAATGCACATGATGACATGATGAAATGCAACACGCAAGCAAATGACATGGCAACGCCGGCGAATAACTGGAAGGTCACAGCCTTCCATGTGTCGAGCGAAGGTGGAAGGTCAAGGTATTTTTGCAGATAACACCCCGTCCATGCAAGGAAGAGCGCCTATTAAAGAGATTTGGATCCTAGATCCATTCGGCACCACACAGAGGAAATCCCCAGAAACTGCTTAGGAGAAACCATTACAGTATGGCTAGCGCCCCCAGCTCCTCCACCCGTTCCGGCCCAGAGAAAGGTGAGTGGGAGAGGTGTTCAGTGTCCCACAGTCAATTGACGAAGTTGCAGACGCAGGGATTTCTTCCCCCCGCAGATCTAGTTCCTGTTCGGGCGGGGCTAGATTCCTTCAACGGTTAGATTCAGGCAGAGGACTTTCCCAATCCATCCAGGGGAGAGCGAGTATGTTTCGTCCCCTACCTGCTAAGGGGCGTTGGATTTCCCATTCATCCGTTCCTTCGAGGGCTTCTGGAATACTATGGCCTCCAGCTGCACAACTTCACCCCTGCGTCCATTCTGCACATCGCGGGTTACGTTGCTTTATGTGAATTATTCCTAGGTATCGAGGCTCATTTCGAGCTGTGGAGGAAGTTGTTCTGTCTTGTCCCACGTAATCACGAGGGGTCAATATTTGAAGTGGGCGGAGCCGAAGTATGGCGTATCGCCGATACTGGATATCTGTCCGGTACACCAAGGAAGGCACCCAAAGAATGGCCTTCCGAATGGTTCTATATCGAGGACGTCGCGCTTCCTGACCCAGTTCGAAAGGGTCTTCCTGAATTTGCGAGCGTTCCGCTGAAGAAACGCCACAGTTGGTGTCCCCAAAGTCTTGAAGAGGATGACAGCGCAGAAGTTTGCCAGCTTATGAGCAAGATAAAGATGCTTGCTCAGTCCGGACTCACAATAATCGAGGTAATGGCGATATCCATAGTGCGAGGGGTTCAGCCGCTACAATACAGAGGGCTGCCCATGTGACACTACAATGGAGAGGATGACGCCTCCCGCTATGGCCGGAAGGGTCCGAATACCCCCGCCGCTCTGGCCAAAGTATTGGCCGAGCTGTTTAAAGGGGACGAAGAGGAGTTTCTTCGCATTAAGCGCAGAGATGGGTATTCTATGTATGATCTTCCCAATTGGGTAAGCCTCAACCCCTCTATTCCAATCATTCCACTTCCGGATTACTTTTGATAAATTTCAAGTATGTTTGTTATGACAGCACTGGCAGAAGGTCACCAAAGGACTTCATAGTCTTGCCCCACAGCCGGAGATCCACAACCGGGAGCTAGATCCTGGGTTTGAAGAGGATCCGGATATATTCGTGGTACTTGTGGAGGGAGTGTTTTACCGGACAAGCTATGACAGCACAGAAGTGGCCATCACCGCTGACTACCCTGGCCTTCTTCCTGCTTCACATGTAAACAATTAAGAAACACCCTCTCTAAAAGAGTGCTCTTATTCTGCCTCACCCACCGCACTATATCGTGCTTCACAAGGGAGACGTTCGGCGATTTCAAAGAGATCGGCTCCTGCGCCGGGCAAGCCTTCGAAGAGGAAGGCGGGTGAAGACACGGTCGGGCCTTCATCGAGGAGGTACGGATAAACATGCTTTTCGGCGGCCACATCCGACTGTGACTCGTGTGTTTGTTTGGTTGCAGGAAGAGGGTTCGCCGAACTGTGTCCGGGGACCCGGTCGGTGGTGTTCCCAACAACCGGGATTTAGATCCAATCGAGGAGACTGGGGCCGGTGCAGGAACAGCATTGGGCTGCCCTTCGGCCGAGGGTTCGGAAAATATGTCCATCACCAACTCGGAGGTAGAGAGTGCCATGAACCATCGGCGCTGCAGGGCTGTCTTGTGAGACCCCAAGTTCTCGGAGGAGGCTTTTAATGCCTTTATCTCGGGCGACGCATACATCTGAGCTGCTCGAGATGGGCTTAGAAGAGCCACAAAGCAATATCTGATAGATGTGTAGGTAAATTTTCTTTGTCAAAAAAGGATAACCATATGCCAATAGCCCCCAAGACTGAAAGCACTTGGCGCAACTGATTTAAGGATCGTTGTACGACCAGGTCCTTACAAAGAAGAATTGCTTGCTAGCCCAGGAGCTGGAGCAGTGCTGGGCACAGCTAAATGCTGCTACTGCCGAACTGGAAAACGTTAAGAAGTTCCTTCTGGTAACGTTCCCCTCCACCGAGGAACAATAACTGTATACCAACTATGCTAATTCTGCTGCTGATCGCATAATAGGGTCGTCTGATCAACTTGAAGAGAAGTTGAAGATCGCCCGAGAGGGAGAAAAAGAGGCGAAAAGGCAGCACGCAGCAGGCGAGCGTGTGCTGACCCGCGTCAAAGATGAGAAAAACAAGCTACAGGATTCCAACACTACATTGGGTGAAGAATTGAAAGATGCTCGAGACCAGCTAGCCGATTCCGTGAAGGAGAACAAGAAGCTGCGGGGCGGCATATTCAGTATGTGTCCGAACTATTTTTAAAGTAGTTCAGAGATAAATGGGACCGATAGTCATGTTTGCAGGTATATTGACAGGCCGTCCTGAAGAGGAGGTGTCCGGATCATCGAGTGATCTGCTGCAAAGAATGTCGCTAGTGCACGAGCATGCTTGGCTGGCCATGCGGAGCGTTGCCAAGGCCTTATGGCCATCCGCCTCCCCTCCAGGAAGTATGGAGGAGCTTCTAGAGCTGTTCAAGGGAGCGCTGAAGGAAATATGCCCTAGAGGCAATAATGAAGTTATTATTTATTTCCTTATATCATGATAAATGTTTATTATTCATGCTAGAATTGTATTAACCGGAAACATAATACATGTGTGAATACATAGACAAACAGAGTGTCACTAGTATGCCTCTACTTGACTAGCTCGTTAATCGAAGATGGTTATGTTTCCTAGCCATAGACATGAGTTGTCATTTGATTAACGGGATCACATCATTAGGAGAATGATGTGATTGACTTGACCCATTCCATTAGCTCAGCACTTGATCGTTTAGTTTGTTGCTATTGCTTTCTTCATAACTTATACATGTTCCTATGACTATGAGATTATGCAACTCCCATTTACCAGAGGAACACTTTGTGTCCTACCAAACGTCACAACATAACTGGGTGATTATAAAAGTGCTCTGCAGGTGTCTCCAAAGGTACTTGTTGGGTTGGCGTATTTCAAGATTAGGATTTGTCACTCCGATTGTCGGAGAGGTATCTCTGGGCCCTCTCGGTAATGCACATCACTTAAGCCTTGCAAGCATTGCAACTAATAAGTTAGTTGCGGGATGATGTATTACAGAACGAGTAAAGAGACTTGCCGGTAATGAGATTGAACTACGTATTGAGATACCGATGATCGAATCTCGGGCAAGTAACCTACCGATGACAAAGGGAACAACGTATGTTGTTATGCGGTCTGACCGATAAAGATCTTCGTAGAATATGTGGGAGCCAATATGAGCATCCAGATTCCGCTATTGGTTATTGACCGGAGACATGTCTTGGTCATGTCTACATAGTTCTCGAACCCGTAGGGTCCGCACGCTTAAAGTTTCGGTGACGATTGTATTATGAGTTTATGTGATTTGATGTACCAAAGGTAGTTCAGAGTCCCAGATGAGATCGAGGACATGATGAGGAGTCTCAAAATGGTCGAGACGTAAAGATTGATATATTAGACGACTATATTCGGACATCAGAAAGGTTCCAAGTGATTCGGGTATTTTCGGGGGTACCGGGGAGTTACGGGAATACAAGGAAGAAGTAATGGGCCTCATGGGCCAAGTGGTGGAAGAGAGGAGGCAGGGCGCGCGGCCCCCTAGCCCAAACCGAATTGGACTAGGGGGTCGTCCCCCCTTTCCTCCTTTTTCTCCTTCTCCTTCCTTCTCCTTCTCCTCCTTCCTTTCCTCCTCCTAGTAGGAGTAGGAAAGAGGAGTCCTACTCCTACAAGGAGGAGGACTCCTCCTCCTGGCGCGCTCATAGAGGGTCGGCCGGCCTCCCCCCTTGCTCCTTCATATACAGGGGCAGGGGGCACCTCTAGACACACAAGTTGATCAGTTGATCTCTCCCAGCCGTGTGAAGTGCCCCCCTCCACCATATTCCACCTCGGTCATATCGTAGCGGTGCTTAGGCAAAGCCCTACGTCGGTAGCAACATCATCACCGTCATCACGCCGTCGTGCTGACGGAACTCTCCCGTGAAGCTCTGCTGGATCGGAGTTCACAGGACGTCATCGAGCTGAATGTGTGCTGAACTCAGAGGTGTCGTGCGTTCGGTACTTGGATCGGTCGGATCATGAAGACGTACGACTACATCAACCGCGTTGTGCTAACGCTTCCGCTTTCGGTCTACGAGGGTACATGGACAACACTCTCCCTCTCGCATCACCATGATCTTGCGTGTGCGTAGGAAATTTTTTGAAATTACTACGTTACCCAACAGTGGTATCCGAGCCTAGGTTTTATGCGTTAATGTTGTGCATGAGTAGAACACAAGTGAGTTGTGGGCGATATAAGTCATACTGCTTACCAGCATGTCATACTTTGGTTCAACAGTATTGTTGGATGAAGCGGCCCGGACCGACATTACGCGTACGCTTACGCGAGACTAGTTCTACCAACGTGCTTTGCACACAGGTGGCTGGAGGGTGTCAGTTTCTCCAACTTTAGTTGAACCAAGTGTGGCTACGCCCGGTCCTTGCGAAGGTTAAAACAGCACCAACTTGGCAAACTATCGTTGTGTTTTTGATGCGTAGGTAAGAACGGTTCTTGCTAAGCCCGTACCAGCCACGTAAAACTTGCAACAACAAAGTAGAGGACGTCTAACTTGTTTTTGCAGGGCATGTTGTGATGTGATATGGTCAAGACATGATGCTAAATTTTATTGTATGAGATGATCATGTTTTGTAACCGAGTTATCGGCAACTGGCAGGAGCCATATGGTTGTCGCTTTATTGTATGCAATGCAATTGCGCTGTAATGCTTTACTTTATCAGTAAGCGGTAGCGATAGTCGTGGAAGCATAAGATTGGCGAGACGACAATGATGCTACGATGGTGATCGAGGTGTCGCATCGGTGACGATGGTGATCATGATGGTGCTTCGGAGATGGAGATCACAAGCACAAGATGATGATGGCCATATCATATCACTTATATTGATTGCATGTGATGTTTATCTTTTATGCATCTTATCTTGCTTTGATTGACGGTAGCATTATAAGATGATCTCTCACTAAATTTCAAGATAAAAGTGTTCTCCCTGAGTATGCACCGTTGCCAAAGTTCGTCATGCCCAGACACCACGTGATGATCGGGTGTGATAAGCTCTACGTCCATCTACAACAGGTGCAAGCTAGTTTTGCACACGCAGAATACTCAGGTTAAACTTGACGAGCCTAGCATATGCAGATATGGCCTCGAAACACTGAGACCGAAAGGTCGAGCGTGAATCATATAGTAGATATGATCAACATATTGATGTTCACCATTGAAAGCTACTCCATTTCACGTGATGATCGGTTATGGTTTAGTTGATTTGGATCACGTGATCACTTAGAAGATTAGAGGGATATCTTTCTAAGTGGGAGTTCTTAAGTAATATGATTAATTGAACTTAAATTTATCATGAACTTAGTACCTGATAGTATCTTGCTTGTCTATGTTTAATTGTAGATAGATGGCCCGTGTTGTTGTTCTGTTGAATTTTAATGTGTTCCTTGAGAAAGCAAAGTTGAAAGATGATGGTAGCAATTACACGGACTGGGTCCGTAACTTGAGGATTATCCTCATTGCGGCACAGAAGAATTGCGTCCTAGAAGCACCGCTAGGTGCCAGGCCTGCTGCTGGAGCAACACCAGATGGTATGAACGTCTGGCAGAGCAAAGCTGATGACTACTCGATAGTTCAGTGTGCCATGCTTTACGGCTTAGAATTGGGACTTCAACGACGTTTTGAACGTCATGGAGCATATGAGATGTTCCAGGAGTTGCAGTTAATATTTCAAGCAAATGCCCGGATTGAGAGATATGAAGTCTCCAATAAATTCTATAGCTGCAAGATGGAGGAGAATAGTTCTGTCAGTGAACATATACTCAAAATGTGTGGGTATCATAATCACTTGACTCAACTGGGAGTTAATCTTCCTGTTGATAGTGTCATTGACAGAGTTCTTCAATCACTGCCACCAAGCTACAAGAGCTTCGTGATGAACTATAACATGCAAGGGATGGATAAGACAATTCCCGAGCTCTTCGCAATGCTAAAGGCTGCGGAGGTAGAAATCAAGAAGGCGCATCAAGTGTTGATGGTCAACAAGACCGCCAGTTTCAAGAAAAAGGGCAAAGGGAAGAAGAAGGGGAACTTCAAGAAGAACAGTAAGCAAGTTACTGCTCAGGAGAAGAAACCCAAATCTGGACCTAAGCCTGAAACTGAGTGCTTCTACTGCAAGCAGACTGGACACTGGAAGCGGAACTGCCCCAAGTATTTGGTGGATAAGAAGGATGGCAAGGTGAACAAAGGTATATGTGATATACATGTTATTGATGTGTACCTTACTAGAGCTCGCATTAGCACCTGGGTATTTGATATTGGTTCTGTTGCTAACATTTGCAACTCGAAATAGGGACTACGGATTAAGCGAACACTGACAAAGGACAAGGTGACGATGCGCATGGAAAATGGTTCCAAAGTCGATGTGATCGCGGTCCGCACGCTACCTCTACATCTACCTTCAGGATTATTTTTAGACCTAAATAATTGTTATTTGGTGCCAGCGTTGAGCATGAACATTATATCTGGATCTTGTTTGATGCGAGATGGTTATTCATTTAAATCAGAGAATAATGGTTGTTCTATTTATATGAGTAATATCTTTTATGGTCATGCACCCTTGAAGAGTGGTCTATTTTTGATGAATCTCGATAGTAGTGATACACATATTCATAATGTTGAAACCAAAAGATGCCGAGTTGATAATGATTTTGCAACTTATTTGTGGCACTGCCGTTTAGGTCATATCGGTGTAAAGCGCATGAAGAAACTCCATACTGATGGACTTTTGGAATCACTTGATTATGAATCACTTGGTACTTGCGAACCATGCCTCATGGGCAAGATGACCAAAACGCCGTTCTCCAGTACTATGGAGAGAGCGACGGATTTGTTGGAAATCATACATACAGATGTATGTGGTCCAATGAATATTGAGGCTCGTGGCGGATATTGTTATTTTCTCACCTTCATAGATGATTTAAGCAGATATGGGTATATCTACTTGATGAAACATAAGTCTGAAACATTTGAAAAGTTCAAAGAATTTCAGAGTGAAGTTGAAAATCATCGTAACAAGAAAATAAAGTTTCTACGATCTGATCGTGAGTTACGAGTTTGGTCTACATTTGAAACAATGCGGAATAGTTTCGCAACTCACGCCACCTGGAACACCACAGCGTAATGGTGTGTCCGAACATCGTAATCGTACTTTACTAGATATGGTGCGATCTATGATGTCTCTTACAGATTTACCGCTATCGTTTTGGGGTTATGCTTTAGAGACGGCTGCATTCACGTTAAATAGGGCACCATCGAAATCCATTGAGACGACGCCTTATGAACTATGGTTTGGCAACAAACCAAAGTTGTCGTTTCCGAAAGTTTGGGGTTGCGATGCTTATGTGAAAAAGCTTAACCCTGATAAGCTCGAACCCAAATCGGAGAAATGTGTCTTCATAGGATACCCAAAGGAAACTGTTGGGTACACCTTCTATCACAGATCCGAAGGCAAAACTTTCGTTGCTAAGAATGGATCCTTTCTAGAGAAGGAGTTTCTCTCGAAAGAAGTGAGTGGGAGGAAAGTAGAACTTGATGAGGTAACTGTACCTGCTCCCTTATTGGAAAGTAGTACATCACAGAAACCGGTTTCTATGACACCTACACCAATTAGTGGGGAAGCTAATGATAATGATCATGAAACTTCATATCAAGTTACTACCGAACCTCGTAGATCAACCAGAATAAGATCCGCACCAGAGTGGTACGGTAATCCTGTTTTGGAAGTCATGCTACTAGATCATGATGAACCTACGAACTATGAAGAAGCGGTGGTGAGCCCAGATTCCGCAAAATGGCTAGAAGCCATGAAATCTGAGATGGGATCCATGTATGAGAACAAAGTGTGGACTTTGGTTGACTTGCCCATTGATCGGCAAGCAATTGAGAATAAATGGATCTTCAAGAAGAAGACTGACGCTGACGGTAATGTTACTGTCTATAAAGCTCGACTTGTTGCAAAAGGTTTTCGACAAGTTCAAGGGATTGACTACGATGAGACCTTCTCACCCGTAGAGATGCTTAAGTCTGTCCGAATCATGTTAGAAATTTCCGCATTTTATGAATATGATAATTGGCAAATGGATGTTAAAACTGCATTCCTGAATGGATTTCTGGAAGAAGAGTTCTATATGATGCACCTAGAAGGTTTTGTCGATCCAAAGGGAGCTAACAAAGTGTGCAAGCTCCAGCGATCCATTTATGGACTGGTGCAAGCCTCTCGGAGTTGGAATAAACGCTTTGATAGTGTGATCAAAGCATTTGGTTTTGTACAGACTTTTGGAGAAGCCTGTATTTACAAGAAAGTGAGTGGGAGCTCTGTAGCATTTCTGATATTATATGTGGATGACATATTTTTGATTGGAAATGATATAGAATTTTTGGATAGCATAAAGGGATATTTGAATAAGAGTTTTTCAATGAAAGACCTCGGTGAAGTTGCTTACATATTGGGCATTAAGATCTATAGAGATAGATCATACTCTTAATTGGACTTTCACAAAGCACATACCTTGACAAAGTTTTAAAGAAGTTCAAAATGGATCAGGCAAAGAAAGGGTTCTTGCCTATGTTACAAGGTGTGAAGTTGAGTAAGACTCAATGTCCGACCACCGCAGAAGATAGAGAGAAAATGAAAGATGTTCCCTATGCTTCAGCCATAGGCTCTATCATGTATGCAATGCTGTGTACCAGACCTGATGTGTGCCTTGCTATAAGTCTAGCAGGGAGGTACCAAAGTAATCCTGGAGTGGATCACTGGACAGCGGTCAAGAACATCCTAAAGTACCTGAAAAGGACTAAGGATATGTTTCTCATATATGGAGGTGACAAAGAGCTCATCGTAAATGGTTACGTTGATGCAAGCTTTGACACTGATCCGGACGATTCTAAATCGCAAACCGGATACGTGTTTGTATTGAACGGTGGAGCTGTCAGTTGGTGCAGTTCTAAACAGAGCGTCGTGGCGGGATCTACATGTGAAGCGGAGTACATAGCTGCTTCAGAAGCAGCAAATGAAGGAGTCTGGATGAAGGAGTTCATATCCGATCTAGGTGTCATACCTAGTGCATCGGGTCCAATGAAAATCTTTTGTGACAATACTGGTGCAATTGCCTTGGCGAAGGAATCCAGATTTCACAAGAGAACCAAGCACATCAAGAGACGCTTCAATTCCATTCGGGATTTAGTCCAAGTGGGAGACATAGAAATTTGCAAGATACATACGGATCTGAATGTTGCAAACCCGCTGACTAAGTCTCTTCCACGAGCAAAACATGATTAGCACCAAGGCTCCATGGGTGTTAGAATCATTACTGTGTAATCTAGATTATTGACTCTAGTGCAAGTGGGAGACTGAAGGAAATATGCCCTAGAGGCAACAATAAAGTTATTATTTATTTCCTTATATCATGATAAATGTTTATTATTCATGCTAGAATTGTATTAACCGAAAACATAATACATGTGTGAATACATAGACAAACAAAGTGTCACTAGTATGCCTCAACTTGACTAGCTCGTTAATCGAAGATGGTTATGTTTCCTAGCCATAGACATGAGTTGTCATTTGATTAACGGGATCACATCATTAGGATAATGATGTGATTGACTTGACCCATTCCATTAGCTTAGCACTTGATTGTTTAGTTTGTTGCTATTGCTTTCTTCATAACTTATACATGTTCCTATGACTATGAGATTATGCAACTCCCGTTTACCGAAGGAACACTTTGTGTGCTACCAAACGTCACAACGTAACTGGGTGATTATAAAGGTGCTCTACAGGTGTCTCCAAAGGTACTTGTTGGGTTGGCGTATTTCGAGATTAGGATTTGTCACTCCGATTGTTGAAGAGGTATCTCTGGGCCCTCTCGGTAATGCACATCACTTAAGCCTTGCAAGCATTGCAACTAATAAGTTAGTTGCGGGATGATGTATTACGGAACGAGTAAAGAGACTTGCCGGTAACGAGATTCAACTACGTATTGAGATACCGACCATCGAATCTCGGGCAAGTAACATACCGATGACAAAGGGAACAATGTATGTTGTTATGCGGTCTGACCAATAAAGATCTTCGTAGAATATGTGGGAGCCAATATGAGCATCCAGGTTCCGCTATTGGTTATTGACCGGAGACATGTCTCGGTCATGTCTACATAGTTCTCGAACCCGTAGGGTCCGCACGCTTAAAGTTTCGGTGACGATTGTATTATGAGTTTATGTGATTTGATGTACCGAAGGTAGTTCGGAGTCCGAGATGAGATCGGGGATATGGCGAGGAGTCTCGAAATGGTCGAGACGTAAAGATCGATATATTAGACGACTATATTCGGACATCGGAAAGGTTCTGAGTGATTCGGGTATTTTCGGGGGTACCGGGGAGTTACGGGAATACGAGGAAGAAGTAATGGGCCTCATGGGCCAACTGGTGGAAGAGAGGAGGCAGGGCGCGCGGCCCCCCTAGCCCAAACCGAATTGGACTAGGGGGGCGGCCCCCCTTTCCTCCTTTTTCTCCTTCTCCTTCCTTCTCCTTCTCCTCCTTCCTTTCCTCCTCCTAGTAGGAGTAGGAAAGGGGAGTCCTACTCCTACTAGGAGGAGGACTCCTCCTCCTGGCGCGCCCATAGAGGGCCGGCCGGCCTCCCCCCTTGCTCCTTCATATACAAGGGTAGGGGGGCACCTCTAGACACACAAGTTGATCAGTTGATCTCTCCCAGCCGTGTGCGGTGCCCCCTCCACCATATTCCACCTCGGTCATATTGTAGCGGTGCTTAGGAGAAGCCCTGCGTCGGTAGCAACATCATCACCGTCATCACGCCTTCATGCTGACAGAACTCTCCCGCGAAGCTCTGCTGGATCGGAGTTCGCGGGACGTCATCGAGCTGAACGTGTGCTGAACTCGGAGGTGCCGTGCGTTCGGTACTTGGATCGGTCGGATCGTGAAGACGTACGACTACATCAACCGCGTTGTGCTAACGCTTTCGCTTTCGGTCTATGAGGGTACGTGGACAACACTCTCCCCTCGCATTGCTATGCATCACCATGATCTTGCGTGTGCGTAGGAATTTTTTTGAAATTACTATGTTACCCAACAAGCGCGGCAGCGTATCCAACTGTGGAAGATATCAGCCTGTCGAGAGGGTGCGCGAGAGGCCTGGGCCATGGTGAAAACGTGATATACCAAGCTGGATCCAAATCACATAGCCCGGGTTGGACCATTAGGGTCAGATGGGGAAGAAATTCCCGTTAGTTTAGTATATGACCAAGTAGAGGTGGCCGCCAAATATTCCCAATAGGATTGTAAGTTAGACTGCCTGTTGGAAGGTGTAGAGGAGGAGGTGTTCGAGTCCAAGTGACTGTGTACTTTACTCATTATGTGGAACTCTAGCTGAATTGTATATTATTTGTCACGGCAGACCTTTTCTCTTCAACCTCCGGACTCGAAGGTGCGGAGTGTTTCCGAATACCGTCGCTGCCGAATAGGCCGGGGTATGCCTGGAAAACTAGGCGTAGGGGTCATAGTTGCTTGAACAGACAAGTTGTATCCGGCTAGCTATGTTATATTACATTAATATCGTAAGAAACATCTTCTAGAGAGAATAGTTCCGTTAAGGGTTCCTTTCCCTGGGTGTGCATGCATTTAATATACATGTCTGAATTGTGATGTGGGCACCATAGTTTGCATAACTTCTGGGGGTGCACAATGGAGTGAGTTTTTAAAAAGCATCTTTAATTCACCGACCGGATATTCCCTTAAGAACGCTAGCTTTCGGCTTCACCCAGTCTGAGGTACACGTCCGGATGACCCGGCAGTAACAATCACAGAGGTGCTCCCTTTATGCCCTAGTCGAACTAACGGGAACGTAGGGCATAAGCACAAGAGCCAGGCAGCCCAGCTTGGCCAAAACTTAAGTCATATCATTGCATATAGTGGCAAAGAAAAGGTACATATGGAAAAACTCATATGTGAGGAGCTTAATGCTCAAGGAATGACAAGAACCTCTGTCCAAGAAGCCCCCAGGTAAAAGTGACGTACATATTTAGAGATGTATGTGTCAATGGTGTGCGGTCTAGCCGTACCAAAGCGTTAAAGTGAGAAAGAAGAAAGTAATCGGAAAAGAGAGAAAAAATAATGGAAACTACAGGGGAGGAGGAGACGAACAAGGGGTTTGGCGCTAGGCATAGAATCTTTGGAGTCTGGCCGTGTTCCAGGGGTTCGGCTTGAGGCGATTGTCTGATGCATCGCGAAGACGGTATGCACCTCCGATGAGAACTTTGTAAATTATGAAGGGACCCTCCCATTTGGGCTTGAGTTTGTCCTTTTTCTTCTCTGGCGGGTGCAGAACGAGTTCGCCAACATTGTAAGTCTTGGCCCGTACTTCTCTGCTTTGATATCTTCGAGTCTGCTGTTGGTAAAATGCTGAACGAGCTTTTGCGACATCGCGTTCCTCCTCCAGGGCATCTAGGTTGTCCTGTCGATCAAGCTCGGCTTCTCTCTCTTCATACATACGCACTCGAGGTGAGTCGTGAATAATATCGTAGGGCAATACGGCCTCTGCGCCATACACCATGAAGAAAGGTGTGTATCCGGTAGTACGGTTGGGCATGGTCCACAACCCCTAGAGCACGGAGTCGAGCTCCTCAACCCAGTGCTTGTCTAATTCTTTCAAAGACCGCACTAGTCTGGGCTTAATGCCGCTCATAATAAGACCGTTGGCCCATTCGACTTGACCGTTGGTTTGTGGGTGGTAGACAGAGGCATAATCAAGTTTAATACCCAGATTAGTACACCAGGTTTTTACCTCATCGGCTGTGAAATTAGAGCCGTTGTCGGTGATGATGCTGTGCGGGACACCATAATGGTGCACAATACCGGATATGAAGTCTATCACCGGGCCGGACTCAGCCGTTTTGACCGGTTTAGCCTCTATCCACTTAGTGAATTTGTCCACCATAACCAGCAGATATTTTTTCTTATGGCTTCCCCTTTAAGGGGTCCAACCATATCCAGTCCCTAGACCGTGAAAGGCCAAGTGATGGGGATAGTCTGTAAGGCAGTTGGGGGCATGTGGCTTTGGTTGGCGAAGAGTTGGCATCCGATGCAGCATTGGACGAGGTCCTGTGCGTCTGCTCGGGCTGTTGGCCAATAAAACCTAGTAAGGAAGGCCTTGATAACAAGAGCCCGAGCTACGGCATGGTGTCCACCGAGACCAGCGTGAATTTCCGCTAGAAGCTGCTGCCCCTCTTCTTCGGAGATACATCTTTGAAGTACCCCGGTGGTACTTTTCTTGTAGAGCTCTCCGTCGTGAACCTTGTAGGCCTTCGAGCGCCGGACAATGCGGCGAGCCTCATTCTGGTCTTCGGGGAGCTCCTTCCTATTAATGTAGGCAAGAAAGGTTCGGTCCATGGAGCAATTACTGCCATAATGAGATGGGTCGACGGTGTTACTTCAGTGGTTGAGCCCTCGATACTATCGGTGTGTTCGGGATTTGGAGTTGTATTCGGGTCTGGACTATTGTTGCCGCCCTCCCCTTGCCACACCACAGATGGCTTGAAAAGCCTTTCCAGGAAGATGTTGGGTGGGACGGGGTCGCGCTTAGCACCGATGCGAGCAAGGACGTCCGCCACTTGGTTACTCTCTCGGGCGATGTGATGGAAATCAAGCCCTTCGAACCGAGCCGACATTTTTAATATGGCATTACGATAAGCTGCCATCTTTGGATCTTTGGCATCAAAGTCGCCGTTTATTTGAGATATGGCGAGGTTCGAGTCCCCGCGCACCTCCAGGCATTGTATGCCCATGGATACGGCCATCCGAAGACCATGCAGTAGGGCCTCGTATTCGGCTGCATTGTTAGAGTCTTTGTATAATATCTGGAGTACATACTAGACGACGTCTCCAGTGGGGGATGTTAACACAACTCCCGCTCCCAGCCCTGCCAACATTTTGGAGCCGTCAAAATACATAACCCAATTGGAATATGCGTCGTACTCCTTAGGGAGTTCGGCCTCTGTCCATTCGGTGATGAAGTTGGCTAGTACTTGGGATTTGATGGCTCATTGTGGCTTGTATGTTATGTCGAATGGAAGTAGCTCTATGGCCCATTTGGCGATCCGTCCTGTGGCATCGCGGTTGTTTATTATGTCATTGAGTGGGACCTCAGAAGCCACCATGATTGAACACTCCTGGAAGTAGTGTCGTAGCTTGCGGGATGCCATGAAGACCGCGTATGCAATCTTTTGGTAGTGGGGGTACCGGGATTTGCACGGTGTGATACATAGTATACTGGTTTTTGGAGCGGAAATTTGTGTCCGTCCTATTCTCGTTCGACGATGAGCACGGTGCTCACCACCTGATGTGTTGCCGATATGTATAACAACATGGGCTCCCCAGTGTTTGGTGCAGCCAGGATTGGGTTGCTTGCTGGGAGGGCCTTTATTTCCTCCAGTCCGGCAGTCGTTGCGTCTGTCCATTCGAAGTTATTAGTGCACCGTAAGAGGCGATAGAGTGGTAGTGCCTTTTCTCCTAATTTGGAGATAAAGCGGCTTGGCGCTGCTACGCATCCAGCTAGCTTTTGGACCTGTTTGAGGTTTGTTGGTGTAGCCAACTATGACAGGGCTCGGATTTTAGCTGGATTTGCTTCGATTCCTCTATTGGAAACGATGAAGCCCAGCATTTTTCCAGAGGGGACGCCGAAGACACACTTTTCTAGGTTGAGCTTAATGTCATATGCCCGGAGGTTGTCGAATGTAAGACGTAAGTCGTCTATTAGTGTTTCGACGTGCCTAGTTTTGATGACGACATCATCGACGTAAGCTTCTACCATTATGCCGATTTGTTTCTCCATGCATGTTTGAATCATGCGTTGGTATGTGGCGCCGGTGTTCTTGAGCCCAAAGGGCATGGTGTTGAAGCAGAATGGCCCATATGGGGTGATAAATGTTGTTGCGGTGATAGGCCTCCAACGTATCTATAATTTTTGATTATTCCATGCTATTATATTACCTGTTTTAGATGTTTAATTATGGGCTTTATTATGCACTTTTATATTATTTTTGGGACTAGCCTATTAACCTAGAGCCCAGTGCCAGTTTTTGTTTTTTCCTTATTTTAGAGTATCACAGAAAAGGAAAATCAAACACAATTGACCTGAAACTTCACGGAACTTATTTTTGGACCAGAAGAAGCCCACAGAGTATTGGAGATGGACCAGAAGAGTCTCGAGATGCCCACGAGGGTGGGGGCGCGCCCCCCTGCCTCGTGGACAGCCCGGAGATCAACCGACGTACTTCTTCCTCCTATATATACCCGTATACCCTAAAAACTTCGAGGAGCACAATAGATCGGGAGTTCCACTGCCAGAAGCCTCCGTAGCCACCGAAAACCAATCTAGACCTATTCTGGCACCCTGCCGGAGGGGGGAATCCCTCTCCGGTGGCCATCTTCATCATCCCGGCGCTCTCCATGACGAGGAGGGAGTAGTTCTCCCTCAGGGTTGAGGGTATGTACCAGTAGCTATGTGTTTGATCTCTCTCTCTCTCGTGTTCTTGAGGTGGTACGATCTTGATGTATCGCGAGCTTTGCTATTATAGTTGGATCTTATGATGTTTCTCCCCCTCTACTCTCTTGTGATGAATTGAGTTTTCCCTTTGAAGATATCTTATCGGATTGAGTCTTTAAGGATTTGAGAACACATGATGTATGTCCTGCATGTGCTTATCTGTGGTGACAATGGGATATCATGTGATCCACTTGATGTATGTTTTGGTGATCAACTTGCGAGTTCCGTGACCTCGTGAACTTATGCATAGGGGTTGGCACACGTTTTTGTCTTGACTCTCCGGTAGAAACTTTGGGGCACTCTTTGAAGTTCTTTGTGTTGGTTGAACAGATGAATCTGAGATTGTGTGATGCATATCGTATAATCATACCCACGGATACTTGAGGTGACATTGGAGTATCTAGGTGACATTGGAGTATCTAGGTGACATTAGGGTTTTGGTTGATTTGTATCTTAAGGTGTTATTCTAGTATGAACTCTATGATAGATTGAACGGAAAGAATAGCTTCATGTTATTTTACTACGGACTCTTGAATAGATCGATCAGAAAGGATAACTTTGAGGTGGTTTTGTACCCTACCATAATCTCTTCGTTTATTCTCTGCTATTAGTGACTTTGGAGTGACTCTTTGTTGCATGTTGAGGGATAGTTATATGATCCAATTATGTTATTATTGTTGAGAGAACTTGCACTAGTGAAAGTATGAACCATAGGCCTTGTTTCAACGCATTGCAATATCGTTTGTGCTCACTTTTATCATTAGTTACCTTGCTGTTTTTATATTTTCAGATTACAAAAACCTATATCTACCATCCATATTGCACTTTTATCACCATCTCTTCGCCGAGCTAGTGCACCTATACAATTTACCATTGTATTGGGTGTGTTGGGAACACAAGAGACTCTTTGTTATTTGGTTGCAGGGTTGCTTGAGAGAGACCATCTTCATCCTACGCCTCCCACAGATTGATAAACCTTAGGTCATCCACTTGAGGGAAATTTGCTACTGTCCTACAAACCTCTGCACTTGGAGGCCCAACAACGTCTACAAGAAGAAGGTTGTGTAGTATACATCAAGCTCTTTTCTGGCGCCGTTGCCGGGGAGGTTAGCGCTTGAAGGTATATCTTTAGATCTTGCAATCAAACCTTTTTGTTTCTTGTTTTAGCACTAGTTTATTTTATAAAAGAAAACTAAAAAATGGAATTTAGTTTGCCTCACACGCTTCATCTTTTTAATATCTTTCGTGAGAATGATGGAAAGGAAAATTGTGTTCAAGTGCTAGAACAAGAAGTCTATAGAATGTTTGGCACTAAATCTTTGAATGATGAGCATGATTGCAATGTTGTTAGTATGAACTCCTTGAATATCCATAGTAGTAATGATGATTGCACTAGTTATGATGAAAATGTCTCCTATAAACATGTCAATTTTTGTGGAGTGCATTGGGTTTGCAAGTACACACCAATTAGGGAAGATATATTTTGCAAGAGGCATAAGTACTTAGAAACTAAATGGTTGCAAGAAAGGCTAGATGTTTGTGCTGAAAATTTAAATTTTCTTACCCATACTTGTGAACTTTGTACTGAACGTGGCCATTTAACCATCCGATGCAAATTGTTTCATGATCTAATCGTTTCCAAAAATTGTGATGACTTGATTTCCCTTGCACTTCATAATGAACTTAGTTTGCTTATGGGTTATGAAGAAATGAAACGTATAACTAACTATCTTCCAGTATTTGCCCATGATAAACTTCTTGGTTTTGATCTAGATGAAATTTATATGTATTGTGCGGTGAATTGTATTGAGAATCCTTATATTGCCAATTACATAAATAAAAGAAAAAAATAGAAGATGAAGAGAATACTAATGAAAGGGAAGAGACCTCCCAATATCCTCCTATTATTTCTTATGATGAATCAGGTAACGAGGAGGAGCCTTCTATTCAACCAATCTCATTAATAAGGAGCTCCAAAAAGAGGATTGAACCCACACATGATGTGGTGAAGAAGAAGAAAAGAAAAAGGAAGAGAGGTAAAAATATATCTCTCCCAAATAATGTTGCTCCTATTACTGTTGTGCCTCATGAAAATATAATTGTGGAAGATGATGCACTTGATGATGATCTCGTTATGCCTATTGATTGTTGTGATGATTATGATTGGGAAGATAATGATACTTCTTATGATCTTGAAAATCTTTTTGGCACTTGCTTGGAAGAATATGATAATTGCTATACTATTGGTGCTATCCATACTATTGATGATGAGAGTGATTATGCTTATGATATGAAAAGGCCCAAGCTTGGGAATGCTACGTTTGAAGAAGATGATGTTTTTGAGAATCTATTTGTTGCAATTAATGTTAGTCCAAAGCTTGGGTAAGCTACGTTTAATGAAGATGATATTTGTAGTCTCCCATGTTTTGATATGCAAACTTATTATGCTGATAGCATGCCTCCTACTTATGATGATTATATTGATGAAAGTGGGTTTGGAAGAGTGTCAACTTTAGGAAGTAATGATCCCACTATTTTGGAGGATGTTGAATATTATTTTGATAATTATGGAAGTGGATTTGGAGAGGTCATGACTTTATTTAGAAAAGATTCCACTATCTTGGAAGAGGTTTCAATCGATTATGATGAGAACAAAGTTGCTACTTATGATGATTATTGTGATGATGCATATGCTATAAAAAGTAGAGATTATATTTATAAAACTTGACATGATTATGAATACCCTTTTTCTGAACATTACTCTTTTAATGTGGAAACAATTTATAGTATTCGAGTCTCTTATGATACTCCCACTATTCCGAATGAGAAGAATTTTGCTTATGTGGAGAGTAGTAATTTTTCTATGCTTGTAGATCATGAAAAGAATGCTTTATTTGCTGGTTATATTGTTGAATTCATTCATGATGATACTGAAAATTATTATGAGGGAGGAATATATGCTTGTAGGAATTGCAATAATATCAAGTTCCCTCTCTATGTGCTTAAAGTTTTAAAGTTATGCTTGTTTTACTTTCCTATGCTAGTTGATTGTTGTTCCCATAAGTCGTTTGCTCACAAAATCCCTATGCATAGGAATAGGGTTAGACTTAAATGTGCTAGTCATATTCTTCATGATGCCCTCTTTATGTTTCAATTCTTATCCTTTATGTGAGCATCATTGAAATCATCATGCCTAGCTAGGGGCGTTAAATGATAGCGCTTATTTGGAGGCAACCCAATTTTATTTTTATTCCTTGCTTTTTTCTCATGTTTAATAATAAATAATTTATATAGCATATGTTTTGGTTGTGTTTTTTGTGTTTAATTAGTGTTTGTGCCAAGTAGAACCGTTGGGAAGACTTGGGGAAAGTCTTGTTGATCTTGCTATAAAAAACAGAAACTTTAGCGCTCATGAGAATTGCTGCCATTTTTTATTGGAGAGTGATATTTAGTTAATTCTTTTGCAGATGATTAATAGATAAATTCCTCACGTCCAGCAATTTATTTTAGAATTTTTGTGGTTCTAGAAGTATACGTTTGATCTAGATTACTACAGACTGTTCTGTTTTTGACAGATTCTGTTTTCTATGTGTTGTTTGCTTATTTTGATGAATCTATGAGTAGTATCGGAGGGTATGAACCATAGATGAGTTGGAATACAGTAGATATTACACCAATATGAATTTAAAATGAATTCACAACAGTACCTAAGTGGTGATTTATTTTCTTATACTAACGGAGCTTACGAGTTTCTGTTAAGTTTTGTGTTGTGAAGTTTTCAAGTTTTGGGTGAAGATTCGATGGACTATGGAATAAGGAGTGGAAAGAGCCTAAGCTTGGGGATTCCCAAGGCACCCCAAGTTAATATTCAAGGATAACCAAGAGCCTAAGCTTGGGTATGCCCCGGAAGGCATCCCCTCTTTCGTCTTCGTTCATCGGTAACTTTACTTGAAGCTATATTTTTATTTACCACATGATATGTGTTTTGCTTGGAGCGTCTTGTATTATTTGAGTCTTTATTTGTTAGTTTTCCACAATAATCCTTGCTGTACACACCTTTTGAGAGAGACACACATGATTCGGAAATTGATAGAATACTCTATGTGCTTCACTTATATCTTTTGAGTTATATAGTTTTTGCTCTAGTGCTTCACTTATATCTTTTAGAGCATGGTGGTGGATTTGTTTTATAGAAACTATTGTTCTATCATGATTCACTTAGATTATTTTGAGAGTCCTACAAAACAGCATGTCAATTTGCTTTAATTATGTTAGGCATTCAAGATTAAAAAAAATTCTTATGAGTGTGTTGCATACTATGAGAAGTTTGATACTTGATAATTGTTTTGAGATATGGAGATGGTGTTTTTGGAGTCAGGCTAGTTGAGTAGTTGTGAATTTGAGAAATACTTGTGTTGAAGTTTGTGATTCCCGTAGCATGCACGTATGGTGAACCGTTATGTGATGAAGTCGGAGCATGATTTATTTATTGACTGTCTTCCTTATGAGTGGCGGTCGGGGACGAGCGATGGTCTTTTTCTACCAATCTATCCCCCTAGGAGCATGCACGTAATACTTTGCTTCGATAACTAATAGATTTTTGCAATAAGTATATGAGTTCTTTATAACTAATGTTGAGTCCATGGATCATACCCACTTTCTTCCTTCCACCATTGCTAGCCTCTCTAATACCGCGCACTTTTCGCCGGTATCATACACCCACCATATACCTTCCTCAAAACAGCCACCATACCTACCTATCATGGCATTTCCATAATCATTCCGAGATATATTGCCATGCAACTTACCACCGTTCCATTTATTATGACACGCTCCATCATTGTCATATTGCTTTGCATGATCATGTAGTTGACATTGTATTTGTGGCAAAGCCAGCTTTCATAATTCTTTCATACATGTCACTCTTGATTCATTGCATATCCCGGTACACTGCCGGAGGCATTCACATAGAGTCATATTTTGTTCTAGGTATTGAGTTGTAATTGTTGAGTTGTAAGTAAATAAAAAAGTGTGATGATCATCATTTTTAGAGCATTGTCCCAAATGAGGAAAGGATGATGGAGACTATGATTCCCCCACAAGTCGGGATGAGACTCCAGACTAAAAAAAGAGGCCAAAAGTCCCAAATAAATAAAAAAGAGAAAAAGAGAGAAGGGACAATGCTACTATCCTTTTACCACACTTGTGCTTTAAAGTAGCACCATGATCTTCATGATAGAGAGTCTCATATATTATCACTTTCATATACTAGTGGGAATTTTTCATTATAGAACTTGGCTTGTATATTCCAATGATGGGCTTCCTCAAAATGCCCTAGGTCTTCGCAAGCAAGCGAGTTGGATGCACACCCACTTATTTTTTTTGTTGAGCTTTCATACACTTATAGCTCTAGTGCATCCGTTGCATGGCAATCCCTACTCACTCACATTGATATCTATTGATGGGCATCTCCATAGCCCGTTGATACGCCTAGTTGATATGAGACTATCTTCTCCCTTTTTGTCTTCTCCACAACCACCCTTCTATTCCACATATAGTGCTATATCCATGGCTCAAGCTCATGTATTGCGTGAAGATTGAAAAAGTTTGAGAACATCAAAAGTATGAAACAATTGCTTGGCTTGGCATCGGGGTTGTGCATGATTTAAATATATTGTGTGGTGAAGATGGAGCTTAGCCAGACTATATGATTTTGTAGGGATAACTTTCTTTGGCCATGTTATTTTGAGAAGACATGATTGCTTTGTTAGTATGCTTGAAGTATTATTATTTTTATGTCAATATTAAACTTTTGTCTTGAATCTTATGAATCTGAACATTCATGCCACAATAAAGAGAATTACTTAGAGAAATATGTTAGGTAGCATTCCGTATCAAAAATTCTGTTTTTATCATTTACCTACTCGAGGACGAGCAGGAATTAAGCTTGGGGATGCTGATACGTCTCCAACGTATCTATAATTTTTGATTGTTCCATGCTATTATATTACCTGTTTTGGATGTTTATGGGCTTTATTGTGCACTTCTATATTATTTTTGGGACTAACCTATTAACCCAGAGCCAAGTGCCAGTTTCTGTTTTTTCCTTGTTTTAGAGTATCGCAGAAAAGGAAAATCAAACGGAGTCCAATTGACCTGAAACTTCACGGAACTTATTTTTAGACCAGAAGAAGCCCACGGAGTATTGGAGATGGACCAGAAGAGTCCCGGGCTGCCCATGAGGGTGGGGGCGCCTACCCCCCTGGGCGCGCCCCCCTGCCTCGTGGACAGCCCAGAGATCCACCAACGTACTTCTTCCTCCTATATATACCCATATACCCTAAAAACTTCAAGGAGCACAATAGATCGGGAGTTCCGCCGCCAGAAGCCTCCATAGCCACCGAAAACCAATCTAGACCCGTTCCGGCACCCTGCCAGAGGGGGGAATCCCTCTCCGGTGGCCATCTTCATCATTCTGGTGCTCTCCATGACGAGGAGGGAGTAGTTCTCCCTCGAGGCTGAGGGTATGTACCAGTAGCTATGTGTTTGATCTCTCTATCTCTCGTGTTCTTGAGGTGGTACGATCTTGATGTATCGCGAGCTTTGCTATTATAGTTGGATCTTATGATGTTTCTCCCCCTCTACTCTCTTGTCATGAATTGAGTTTTCCCTTTGAAGTTATCTTATCGGACTGAGTCTTTAAGGATTTGAGAACACTTGATGTATGTCTTGCATGTGCTTATCTGTGGTGACAATGGGATATCATGTGATCCACTTGATGTATGTTTTGGTGATCAACTTGCGAGTTTCGTGACGTCGTGAACTTATGCATAGGGGTTGGCACATGTTTTCGTCTTGACTCTCTGGTAGAAACTTTGGGGCACTCTTTGAAGTTCTTTGTGTTGGTTGAATAGATGAATCTGAGATTGTGTGATGCATATCGTATAATCATACCCACAGATACTTGAGGTGACATTGGAGTATCTAGGTGACAAAGGGTTTTGATTGATTTGTTTCTTAAGGTGTTATTATAGTACGAACTCTATGATAGATTGAATGGAAAGAATAGCTTCATGTTATTTTACTACGGACTCTTGAATAGATCGATCAGAAAGGATAACTTTGAGGTGGTTTCGTACCCTACCATAATCTCTTCGTTTGTTCTCCGCTATTAGTTACTTTGGAGTGACTCTTTGTTGCATGTTGAGGGATAGTTATGTGATCCAACTATGTTATCATTGTTGAGAAAACTTGCACTAGTGAAAGTATGAACCCTAGGCCTTGTTTCCTAGCATTGCAATATCGTTTGTACTCACTTTTATCATTAGTTACCTTGCTGTTTTTACATTTTCAGATTACAAAAACTTATATCTACTATCCATATACCACTTTTATCACCATCTCTTCACCGAACTAGTGCACCTATACAATTTACCATTGTATTGGGTGTGTTGGGGACACAAGAGACTCTTTGTTATTTGGTTGCAGGGTTGCTTGAGAGAGACCATCTTCATCCTAAGCCTCCCACGGATTGATAAATCTTAGGTCATCCACTTGAGGGAAATTTGCTATTGTCCTACAAACCTCTGCACTTGGAGGCCCAACAACGTCTACAAGAAGAAGGTTGTGTAGTAGACATCATGCGGCTTGATCGGACTCCTTCATTTTGATTTGGTGGTATCCGGAATATGCATCGAGGAAACACAGTGAGTCGTGTCCTGTGGTGGCGTCGATGATTTGATCAATGCGGGGGAGGGGGAAGGGATCCTTAGGGCAAGCCTTGTTGAGGTCTTTGAAATCTACACACAGGCGCCAGGATTTGTCCTTCTTTGGTACCATCACCAGGTTTGCCAGCCAGTCCAGATGTTTGATTTCTCTAATGAATCCGGCCTTGATGAGTTTGGGAAGCTCCTCCCCCATGGCCTATCGGTTGGGTTCGGAAAAGCACCGCAGTGTTTGCTTGACCAGTTTAAATCCTTTAATATATTGAGGCTATGTTCGGCCAGCTCGTGTGGGATCCCTGGCATATCTGAAGGGTGCCAGGCGAATATGTCCCAGTTTTCGCGCAGGAATTCTCGTAGTGCGGTGTCAACTGTTGGGTTTAGTTGAGCTCTGATGGATGCTGTCTTCTTGGGGTCCGTTGGGTGGACCTGGAATTTGACTATTTCTTCTGCTGGTTTGAAGGATGTGGAATTAGGGCGTTTGTCGAGGATCACGTCGTCCCTGTCCACCGTGGAGCGTAGTGCAGTTAATTCTTCGGCCGCAGGGGCTTCGGATAGCGCCTCTAGGGCCAGGGATGCAGTTTTGTTTTCAGCATGGAGTGCTATGTCCGGATCACTGACAAGAGTGATTATACTATTTGGTCCGGGCATTTTGAGCTTCATATACCCGTGATGGGGTATGGCCTGAAAGCATGTAAAAGCATCCCGCCCCAACAGGGCGTGATATCCGCAGCTGAAAGGGGGCACTTGGAAAGTTATTTCTTTGGACCGATAGTTCTCCTGCGTGTCGAATACTACGTCGAGTGTGATTTGCCCGCGCACCGCGCCTCCCGACTGGGAATAATTCCTCGGAAGGTTGTGTTACTTTGCTTGATGCGGCTCCTGTCTATTTCCATTTTATGGAGTGTGTCCTCATAAATGTGGTTTAGTCCGCTGCCGTCGTCCATGAGGACCTTGGTAAGTCGAAACCCGTCCACGATGGGACTAAGGACTAATGCAGCTGGCGCTCGTAATGTTCTATACTTTGGTTCATCACCGGCGTTGAATGTTATAGCCGTGTCGTTCCAGGGGTTTATTGCAGCGATTTGGCAGACTTCGGCGAGCTCGCGAAGCGCCCTTTTGCGCTTGTTGTTTGAAGCGAATGTCTCAAAGACCGCTGATACTCTTGAGTTATTGTCCTCTGGGGATGCCGTTCTTGGTCGTCCTTGATAAGGACGTCCTCGCCGCTCTTGGCTACTTGTCGTAATATCCAACATGCTCTAAGGCTGCGGGTTGCCAAGGTATCTGGTGTTGTATGTATTTTGCATGGGCCATCGAGCCACCCGACCAGAACGGTGCCGTGTCGCATAGCGGTTTTGTGTTTCTTGACTGTTGGACTGGGCGTGCCATGAGGGTGCGCCCTTTTCGCCTGTAGGGGGAGTTGAGTTGGGACTGACGGTTCCCAGCGAGCTGCCTAAGTTTTCCAGGTGCTCTCCATCGCGTTGTACTTTTGTACAATGGTTGCTAAGTCAGCGAATTTCAGTATGCAGCAGCGATTGATGGCGTTGAGGATTCCTTCATCCACGTAATTGTTGCAGAACGTTGATATTGCGTCCTCGTCATGGCAATCTTTTACCTTGTCCTTGACAAGGAGGAATCTAGCCCAGAAGTGGTGGACCGTTTCCTGAGACTGCTGCTTTATGCTCATGAGAGCGTCTATGTCTGGGTGGGTGGGTGGGTGGAATTAAATCCAAACCCTGACCTGACTGATTATCCGGAGTCTGACGACCTTCCGGGCTTAACAGTCCGGGTTCCGAAATATCTTCTGATTGTTTAGGACCGCCGTCCGATGCTATGTTCGGAGGGCTGGTCGCATCCTTTCGCGGTTGAGTATCCAGCTCTTCCTGATCGGCGATCCGAACATAGTCTGTCTTCGGTAGAGAAGAAGACTTGCTGTCCTGCTCCACGACTACCGCAATATGGTGGGTGACCGGTAGGGTCTTCATTTCTCCTTGATCGGTTTTAGGCCCGATCTGATCGTAGTCTGTGGCTATTCCCAAAGTGGCAGTGCGATCTAGGAGTTCGTTCAAAGGCGGAAACTCTGTCGGATCCATCTGCTTGGAGTGCTCGGAGTTGATGCGAAGGGGGTTTTTGATGGCTCGAGAGTTCATCGTCAGCTCAACGGCCGAACGGGTGATCATAGTAAAGTCGCCCAGCTAGAGGGTTTGGCATGCGGCCAGAGCTCCCCTGGAGGTGATGTTGTCTTTAAGGACAATACGAGCCATCGAGCCTTTCGTCGACGGCACAGTGGAACTCTCAATGAAAGCACCAATGTCGGTGTCAAAACCGGCATATCTCGAGTAGGGGGTCCCGAACTGTGCGTCTAGGATCGATGGTAACAGGAGACGGGGGACACGATGTTTTACCCAGGTTCGGGCCCTCTCTATGGAGGTAATACCCTACTTCCTGCTTGATTGATCTTGATGAATATGAGTGTTACAAGAGTTGATCTACCACGAGATCATAATGGCTAAACCCTAGAAGCCTAGCCTATATGACTATGGTAATGAATATATCCTTTTCGGACTAACCCCTCCGGTTTATATAGACACCGGGGGGATCTAGGGTTACATAGAGTCGGTTACATAAGAAGGAATCTTCATAGTCGGTCGCCAAGCTTTCCCGCCATGCCAAGTAGAGTCCAATCCGGACACGGGTACAGTCTTCGGCCTTCATGTCTTCACAGCCCATCAGTCCGGCCCAATGGATAACAGATCGGACGCCCGAGGACCCCTTAGTCCAGGACTCCCTCACCGGGCCCAGCATCTTTGTCAGAAGCGGGATAGCTGGTTCTTCGGACAGCAGAGCCGGACACTGAATCCGCTCCGCCTTCTTTGTCCAGCCCTGAAAAAACAAATAGGGAAGTTTAGACATCTTCCTTGAGTATGCAAGTAAAGGGTACACCTTGAAATACGGAAAACTTACCACACTAGCGGGATGGGACAGGTCGTGCCTGCGGTCCTCGGTCGTCGCCGGCCACGTCTCATTGGCCTTGAAGAGCACCTTCCAGATGTCTTCATGCGTAGTGCCGAAGAACTGTTGCAAGGTTCGGTGCTTGGCCGGATCGAACTCCCACAAGTGGCAAGTCCGGCTTTGGCACGGCACGATCCGGCGAGCGAGCATCACCTGAATCACATTGACAAGCTTGATGTCCTTGTCCACCATGCGCTTGATGCGTGTCTTGAGTGCTGTCAGCTCATCCGACGAAGACCAACCCAGGCCCTTCTCTAGCCAGGAGGTGAGACGCATTGGGGTGCCAGACTGGAATTCAGGAGCCGCGACCCAGGTGGCGTCGCGAGGCTCTGTGATGTAGAACCACTGCTGCTGCCACCCCTTGACGGTCTCCACGAAGGTACCTTTGGGCCATGTGACATTGGGCAGCTTGCTCACCATGGCGCCTCCACACTCTGCATGTTGGCCATCCACCACCTTCGGCTTCACGTTGAAGACCTTCAGCCACAGTACGAAGTGGGGAGGGATACGGAGGAAGGCCTCGCACACGACAATAAATGCCAAGATATTGAGGAAGGAGTTGGGGGCTAGATCGTGGAAATCCAACCTGTAGTAGAACATGAGCCCCCGGACGAAGGGGTGGAGAGGAAATCCCAAACCACAGATGAAGTAGGGGATGAACACGCCCCTCTCATGGGGCTTTGGGGTGGGGAGGATCTGTCCCTTGGCCGGAAGCTGGTGGGCGATTTCCTTGGCTAGGTACCCAGCCTTCCGGAGCCTGGTGATGTCCTTCTCCTTGACGGAGGACACCATCCACTTGCCTTGTGCTCCAGATACGGACATGGCTGGAGTGTTTCTTGGAGGCAGAAAGGATGGAAGTTTGGGAGCTGGAGCTCGATAATGGATGGGCAGAGAGGAAGAGGGCGTGGGTGAAAGAGGTGAATCCTTATCGCTTTATAAAGGAAGTGAATATCAAGCACCTCCCCACTCACCTTAAAACTTGCTTATGTTGGGGAACGTAGCATAAATTCAAAATTTTCCTACGTGTCACCAAGATCTATCTATGGAGTCATCTAGCAACGAGGGAGGAGTGGATCTACGTACCCTTGTAGATCGCGCGCAGAAGCGTTCAAGAGAACGGGGTTGATGGAGTCGTACTCGTCGTGATCCAAATCACCGATGATCCTAGCGCCGAACGGACAGCACCTCCGCGTTCAACACACGTACGGAGCAGCGACGTCTCCTCCTTCTTGATCCAGCAAGGGGGAAGGAGAGGTTGATGGAGATCCAGCAGCACGACGGCGTGGTGGTTGAAGTAGCGGGATTCCAACAGGGCTTCGCCAAGCGCTGCGGGAGGAGGGAGATGTGTCATGGGAGGGAGAGGGAGGTGCCAGGGCTTAGGTGTTGCTGCCCTCCCTTTCCCCCACTATATATAGGGCCAAGGGAGAGGGGGGCGCAGCCTTGGCCCTTCCTCCAAGGAAGGGTGCGGCCAAGGGAGGAGTCCCTTCTCCCCAAGGCACCTCGGAGGTGCCTTCCCCCTTTAGGACTCTTCCTTTCCCTTGACTCTTGGCGCATGGGCCTCTTGGGGCTGGTGCCCTTGGCCCATATAGGCCAAGGCGCACACCCCTACAGCCCATGTGCCCCCCGGGGCAGGGGGACCCCCGGACCCCTTTCGGCACTCCCGGTACAATACCGATAATGCGCGAAACTTTCCCGGCGACCAAAACAAGACTTCCCATATATAAATATTTACCTCCGGACCATTCCGAAACTCCTCGTGACGTCCGGGATCTCATCCGGGACTCCGAACAACTTTCGGGTTACCGCATACTAATATCTCTATAACCCTAGCGTCACCGAACCTTAAGTGTGTAGACCCTACGGGTTCGGGAGACATGCAGACATGACCGAGATGACTCTCCAGTCAATAACCAACAGCGGGATCTGGATACCCATGTTGGCTCCCACATGTTCCACGATGATCTCATCGGATGAACCATGATGTCAAGGACTTAATCAATCCCGTATACAATTCCCTTTGTCTAGCGGTACGATACTTGCCCGAGATTCGATCGTCGGTATCCCGATACCTTGTTCAATCTCGTTACCGGCAAGTCTCTTTACTCGTTTCGTAACACATCATCCCGCGATCAACTCCTTGATCACATTGTGCACATTATGATGATGTCCTACCGAGTGGGCCCAGAGATACCTCTCCGTTTACACGGAGTGACAAATCCCAGTCTCGATTCGTGCCAACCCAAGAGACACTTTCGGAGATACCTGTAGTGTACCTTTATAGCCACCCAGTTACGTTGTGACGTTTGGCACACCCAAAGCACTCCTACAGTATCCGGGAGTTGCACAATCTCATGGTCTAAGGAAATGATACTTGACATTAGAAAAGCTTTAGCATACGAACTACATGATCTTGTGCTAGGCTTAGGATTGGGTCTTGTCCATCACATCATTCTTCTAATGATGTGATCCCGTTATCAATGACATCCAATGTCCATGGTCAGGAAACCGTAACCATCTATTGATCAACGAGCTAGTCAACTAGAGGCTTACTAGGGACATGGTGTTGTCTATGTATCCACACATGTATCTGAGTTTCCTATCAATACAATTCTAGCATGGATAATAAATGATTATCATGAACAAGGAAATATAATAATAATCAATTTAGTATTGCCTCTAGAGCATATTTCCAACAGTCTCCCACTTGCACTAGAGTCAATAATCCAGTTCACATCGCTATGTGACTAACACTCAAGGTCACATCCCCATGTGACTAACACCCAAAGAGTTTACTAGAGTCAATAATCTAGTTCACATTACCATGTGATTAACACTCGATGAGTTCTGGGTTTGATCATGTTATGCTTGTGAGAGATGTTATAGTCAACGGGTCTGAATCTTTCAGATCCGTATGTACTTCGCAAATTTCTATGTCATCTTGTAGATGCAACTACTACGCTACATTTGGAGCTATTCCAAATAATTGTTCTACTATACGAATCCAGTTTACTACTCAGAATAATCTGGATTAGTGTCAAAGTTTGCATCGGCGTAACCCTTTACGACGAACTCTTTTACCACCTCCATAATCGAGAAAATTCCTTAGTCCACTAGTTACTAAGGATAACTTTGACCGCTGTCTTGTGATCCATTCTTGGATCACTCTTGTACCCCTTGACTGACTCATGGCAAGGCACATTTCAGGTGCGGTACATAGCATGGCATACCGTATAGAGCCTATGACAAAATCATAGGGGACGACCTTCGTCCTTCCTCTTTTTTCTGCCGTGGTCGAGCTTTAAGTCTTAACTTCATACCTTACAACTCAGGCAAGAACTCCTTCTTTGACTGATCCATCTTGAACACCTTCAAGATCATGTCAAGGTATGTGCTCATTTGAAAGTACCATTAAGCATTTTGATCTATCCTTATAGATCTTGATGCTCAATGTTCAAGTAGCTTAATCCAGGCTTTCCATTGAAAAATACTTTCCAAATAACCCTATATGCTTTCCAGAAATTCTATGTCATTTCTGATCAACAATATGTCAACATATATTTATCAGAAATTCTATAGTGCTCCCACTCACTTCTTTGGAAATACAAGTTTCTCATAAACTTTGTATACACCCAAAATCTTTGATCATCTCATCAAAGCATACATTCCAACTCCGAGATGCTTACTCCAGTCCTCAGAAGGATTGCTGGAGCTTTGCATACTCATTAGCATCTTTCTGGATTGACAAAACCTTCCGGTTGTATCACATACAACCTTTCCTCAAGAAAATCATCGAGGAAACAATGTTTTGACATCCTATCTACAAGATTTCATAAATAATGCAGTAATCGCTAACATAATTCCAACAGACTCTTAGCATCGCTACGAGTGAGAAAGTCTCATCGTAGTCAACTCCTTGAACTTGTCGGAAAACATCTTAACGACAAGTCGAGCTTTCTTAATGGTGATACCTACCATCATTGTCCGTCTTCCTTTTAAAATCCATATGTACCTAACAGCCTTACGACCATCAAGTAGTTCTCCCAAAGTCTACACATTGTTTTCATATATGGATCCTCTCTCGAATTATATGGCCTCGAGCCATTTTGGAATCCAGGCCCACCATCGCTTCTCCATAGCTCGTAGGTTCATTGTTGTCTAGCAACATGACTTCCAAGACAGGATTACGTACCACTCTGAAGTAGTACGCATCATTGTCATCCCACAAGGTTTGGTAGTGACTTGATCTGAAGTTTCATGATCACTATCATAAGCTTCCACTTCAATTGGTGTAGGTGCCACAGGAACAACTTCCTGTGCCCTGCCACACACTAGTTGAAGAGACGGTTCAATAACCTCATCAAGTCTCCACCATCCTCCCACTCAATTCTTTCGAGAGAAACTTTTCCTCAAGAAAGGACCCGATTCTAGAAACAATCCCTTATTGCTTTCGTATCTGAGACAGGAGGTATACCCAACTGTTTTTGGGTGTCCTATGAAGATGCATTTATCCGCTTTGGGTTCTAGCTTATTAGCCTGAAACTTTTTCACATAAGTGTTGCAGCCCCAAACTTTTAAGAAATGACAGCTTAGGTTTCTCTAAACCATAGTTCATACGGTGTCATCTCATCGGAATTACGTGGTGCCCTATTTAAAGTGAATGTGGTTGTCTCTAATGCCTAACCCATAAACTATCATGGTAATTCGATAAGAGACATCATGGTATGCATCATATCCAATAGGGTGCCGTTATGATGTTCGGACACACCATCACACTACAGTGTTCCAGGCTGTATTAGTTGTGAAACAATTTCCACAATGTCTTAATTCTGTGCCAAACTCGTAATTTAGATATTCATCTCTATGATCATATCATAGATATTTTATCCTCTTGTCACGACGATCTTTCAACTTCACCCTGAAATTACTTGAACCTTTCAATAATTCAGACTCGTGATTCATCAAGTAAATATAGTCAACATCTACTCAAATCATCTGTGAAGTAAGAACATAACGATATCCACTACATGCCTCAGCACTCATTGGATTGCACACATCAAAATGTATTACTTCCAACAAGTTGCTTTCTAGTTCCATTTTACTGAAAACGAGGCTTTCAGTCATCTTGCCCATGTGGTATGATTTGCATGTCTCAAGTGATTCAAAATCAAGTGAGTCCAAACGGTCCATTTGCATGGAGTTTCTTCATGCATATACACCAATAGACATGGTTCGCATGTCTCAAACCTTTCAAAACAAGTGAGCCCAAAGATCCATCAACATGGAGCTTCTTCATGCGTTTTATACCGATATGACTTACGTGGCAGTGCCACAAGTAGGTGGTACTATCATTACTATCTTTTTGGCATGCACATGTGTATCACTACGATCGAGATTCAATGAACCATTCATTTTAGGTGCAAGACCATTGAAGGTATTATTCAAATAAACAGAGTAACCGTTATTCTCCTTAAATGAATAACCATATTGCGATAGACATAATCCAATCATGTCTATGCTCAACACAAACACCAATCTCGATGGTAGAGGGAGCGTGCGATGCTTGATCATATCAACATTGGAAACACTTCCAACACATATCGTCAGCTCACCTTTATCTAGTCTCCGTTTATTCCGTAGCTTTTATTTTGAGTTACTAACACTTAGCAACCGAACCGGTATCTAATACCCTGGTGCTACTAGGAGTACTAGTAAAGTACACATCAACACAATGTATATCCAATATACTTCTATCGACCTTGCCAGCCTTCTTATCTACCAAGTATCTAGGGTAATTCTGCTCTAGTGGCTGTTCCCTTTATTACAGAAGCACTTAGTCTCAGGTTTGGGTTCAACCTTGGGTTTCTTCACTAGAGCAGCAGCTGATTTGCCGTTTCATGAAGCATCCCTTTTTGCCCTTGCCCTTCTTGAAACTAGTGGTTTCACCAACCATCAACAATTGATGCTCCTTCTTGATCTCTACTTTTGTGGTGTCAAACATCGCGAATATCTCAAGGATCATCATATATGTCCCTGATATATTATAGTTCATCACGAAGCTCAAGCAGCTTGGTGGTAATGACTTCGGAGAACCATCACTATTTCATCTGGAAGATGAACTCCCACTCGATTCAAGCGATTGTTGTACTCAGACAATCTAAGCACAAGTTCAACAATTGAGCTTTTCTCCCTTAGTTTGCAGGCTAAGAAAATCGTCGGAGGTCTTATACCTCTTGACGTGGGCACGAGCCTGAAATCCCAATTTCAGCCCTCGAAACATCTCATATGTTTCACGACGTTTCAAAACGTCTTCGGTGCCTCAACTCTAAGCCGTTTAACTGAACTATCACGTAGTTATCAAAATGTGTATGTCAGATGTTCGCAACATCCATAGACGACGTTCGAGGTTCAGCACACTGAGCGGTGCATTAAGGACATAAGCCTTCTACTGTCTGCATAAATGCTACTATCAACTTTCAACTAATTTTTCTCTAGGAACATATCTAAACAGTAGAACTGAAGCGCGAGCTACGACATAATTTGCGAAGACCTTTTGACTATGTTCAGGATAATTAAGTTCATCTTGTGAACTCCCACTCAGATAGACATCCCTCTAGTCATCTAAGTGATTACATGATCCGAGTCAACTAGGCCGTGTCCGATCATCACGTGAGACGGACTAGTCATCATCGGTGAACATCTTCATGTTGATCGTATCTACCATACGACTCATGCTCGACCTTTCGGTCTCTTGTGTTCCGAGGCCATGTTTGTACATGCTAGGCTCGTCAAGTCAACCTAAGTGTTTCGCGTGTGTAAATCTGTCTTACACCCATTGTATGTGAACGTTAGAATCTAACACCCGATCATCACGTGGTGCTTCGAAACAACGAACTGTCGCAACGGTGCACAGTTAGGGGGAACACTTTCTTGAAATTATTAGTGAGGTATCATCTTATTTACTACCGTCGTTCTAAGTAAACAAGATGCATAAACATGATAAACATCACATGCAATCAAATAGTGACATGATATGGCCATCATCACTTTGCTCCTCTTGATCTCCATCTTCGGGGCTCCATGATCATCATCGTCACCGGCATGACACCATGATCTCCATCATCATGATCTCTATCATCGTGTCTTCATGAAGTTGTCTCGTCAACTATTACTTCTACTACTACAGCTAACGGTTAGCAATAAAGTAAAGTAATTACATGACGTTTATGTTGACACGCAGGTCATAAATAAATTAAGACAACTCCTATGGCTCCTGCCGGTTGTCATACTCATCGACATGCAAGTCGTGATTCCTATTACAAGAACATGATCAATCTCATACATCACATATATCATTCATCACATCCTTTTGGCCATATCACATCACATAGCATACCCTGCAAAAACAAGTTAGACGTCCTCTAATTGTTGTTTGCATGTTTTATGTGGCTGCTATGGGTTTCTAGCAAGAACGTTTCTTACCTACGCAAAAACCACAACGTGATATGCCAATTGCTATTTACCCTTCATAAGGACCCTTTTCATCGAATCCGATCCGACTAAAGTGGGAGAGACAGACACCCGCTAGCCACCTTATGCAACTAGTGCATGTCAGTCGGTGGAACCAGTCTCACGTAAGAGTACGTGTAAGGTCGGTCCGGGCCGCTTCATCCCACAATGCCACAGAATCAAGATTGGACTAGTAACGGTAAGCATATTGAACAAAATCAACGCCCACAACTACTTTGTGTTCTACTCGTGCATAGAAACTACGCATAGACCTAGCTCATGATGCCACTGTTGGGGAACGTAGCATAAATTCAAAATTTTCCTACGTGTCACCAAGATCTATCTATGGAGTCATCTAGCAACGAGGGAGGAGTGGATCTACATACCCTTGTAGATCGCGCGCGGAAGCGTTCAAGAGAACGGGGTTGATGGAGTCGTACTCGTCGTGATCCAAATCACCGATGTCCTAGCGCCGGACGGACGGCACCTCCGCGTTCAACACACGTACGGAGCAGCGACGTCTCCTCCTTCTTGATCCAGCAAGGGGGAAGGAGAGGTTGATGGAGATCCAGCAGCACGACGGCGTGGTGGTTGAAGTAGCGGGATTCCAACAGGGCTTCGCCAAGCGTTGCGGGAGGAGGGAGATGTGTCATGAGAGGGAGAGGGAGGCGCCAGGGCTTAGGTATTGATGCCCTCCCTTTCCCCCACTATATATAGGGCCAAGGGAGAGGGGGGGCAGCCTTGGCCCTTCCTCCAAGGAAGGGTGCGGCCAAGGGAGGAGTCCCTCCTCCCCAAGGCACCTCGGAGGTGCCTTCCCCCTTTAGGACTCTTCCTTTCCCTGGACTCTTGGCGCATGGGCCTCTTGGGGCTGGTGCCCTTGGCCCATATAGGCCAAGGCGCACACCCCTACAGCCCATGTGGCCCCCCGGGGCAGGTGGACCCCCTTGGTGGACTCCCGGACCCCTTTCGGCACTCCCGGTACAATACCGATAATGCACGAAACTTTCCCGGCGACCAAAACAAGACTTCCCATATATAAATCTTTACCTCCGGACCATTCCGGAACTCCTCGTGACGTCCGAGATCTCATCCGGGACTTCGAACAACTTTCGGGTTACCGCATACTAATATCTCTATAACCCTAGAGTCACCGAACCTTAAGTGTGTAGACCCTACGGGTTCGGGAGACATGCAGACATGACCGAGATGACTCTCCGGTCAATAACCAACAGCGGGATCTGGATACCCATGTTGGCTCCCACATGTTCCATGATGATCTCATCGGATGAACCACGATGTCAAGGACTTAATCAATCCCGTATACAATTCCCTTTGTCTAGCGGTACGATACTTGCCCGAGATTTGATCGTTGGTATCCCGATACCTTGTTCAATCTCGTTACCGGCAAGTCTCTTTACTCGTTTCATAACACATCATCCCGCGATCAACTCCTTGATCACATTGTGCACATTATGATGATGTCCTACCGAGTGGGCCCAGAGATACCTCTCCGTTTACACGGAGTGACAAATCCCAGTCTCGATTCGTGCCAACCCAACAGACACTTTCGGAGATGCCTGTAGTGTACCTTTATAGCCACCCAGTTACGTTGTGACGTTTGGCACACCCAAAGCACTCCTATGGTATCCGGGAGTTGCACAATCTCATGGTCTAAGGAAATGATACTTGACATTAGAAAAGCTTTAGCATACGAACTACATGATCTTGTGCTAGGCTTAGGATTGGGTCTTGTCCATCACATCATTCTTCTAATGATGTGATCCCGTTATCAATGACATCCAATGTCCATGGTCAGGAAACCGTAACCATCTATTGATCAACGAGCTAGTCAACTAGAGGCTTACTAGGGACATGGTGTTGTCTATGTATCCACACATGTATCTGAGTTTCCTATCAATACAATTCTAGCATGGATAATAAACGATTATCATGAACAAGGAAATATAATAATAATCAATTTATTATTGCCTCTAGGGCATATTTCCAACAGCTTATTCCCCAAGGGTCGTGCAAATGGCACGGTTGGATTACCCACGCCCGTATTGATGAGAATCCCACAATAAGGGGAGGACACGATCTTTGCCTTGACAAGACGTGCCAATAAAACTGCATCTTGAAACATGGAGCGGGAGGCTAAAACGGTTCGAAATAATGACCGAGCTATGACATGATGTCACGCTACGAAAATTGTCAGTGGATCGGACTCATAAAATATTATACTCCCTGCGGATATATGTGGTGTTTGTTTTACAGAGCCGGACACGTTCTCTGTGTTCGAGAGCTGTTTTGGAGTATTCGAAGGAGGAACCCGCCTTGCAATGCCGAAGACAATCTGCACGTCAGACACCTCGTCATTGAAGCCTAGTTCAGGGGCTACTGAGGGAGTCCTGGATTAAGGGGTTCTCAGGCGTCCAGCATGTGTGACATGGGCCGGACTATTTGGCCATGAAGATACAAGATAGAAGACCTCCTCCCGTGACCGGATAGGACTCTCCTTTGCGTGGAACGCAAGCTAGGCGGCCGGATGTACTATTTCCTTTCTATGTAACCGACTTTGTACCACCCTAGGCCCCTCTGTTGTCTATATAAATCGGAGGGTTTAGTCCGTAGAGGAGATCATAATCTGACAGGCTAGACTTCTAGGGTTTAGCTATTACGATCTCGTGGTAGATCAACTCTTTTAACCCCCATACTCATCAATATCAATCAAGCAGGACGTAGGGTATTACCTCCATCAAGAGGGCCCAAACCTGGGTAAAACTTCGTGTCCTCTGTCACCTATTACCATCAACCTTAGAGCATCTCCAGCCGTTGGCCCCCGGGAGGGGCTAAAAATCGCCCCCTGGGGGCGCACCGGCGCTAAACCGCGCACTGGGGGCGTGATGCCCCCCAGTCGCGGCGCCCACGTTTTTTTGAAAAAGTTAAATACGGCGCAAACACGGCTCAAATTTAACACAAACATCGGCGAGTTCGTTCAAATTTAAACAAATTTTACAAAAAAAACTAGCACGGGCTGCCCCCACCATCTCCATCGCCGCTCCTCGCCGTCTACCTCGCCGCTCGCCGCCCGCCGCCCGCCTTTGCAGTTCTACATGCCGAGGAGGCGGTAGAACCGCGTGTAGTCACCACCGTCCCTGTTGCATCCCTCCCCTGGTTAGCGCGGCGGGTTGGATGGTCCGGGGGCGTCGTCGTCGTCGTTGTCGAGGACCACGATGCCGTGCTCGTCCTCTCGCCCACGCTTGCGGGCGGCGATCTCCTCCAGGGCCCGGCGCTGCCGGACCATCTCATCGCGGAGGTAGTCGTCCCGCGCCCACCGCAGGGCGTCCTCATCGAAGAAGCCGCGCTGGGCTATCTCCTCGTACTCCATGGGGAGGTCGGGCTCCGACTTGGGCTCGACGAGGACGAAGCGACCGGTGAGGGGCGGAGTCGCCAATGCGGACGCCGAAGCTGCAGGTGCGCGCGTTGATAGGCGTGTCCTGGGGCTCTGGCTTGACGGGGCGGAGGCAGGGAGAGCCCGACGAGCGGCCGGACGAGGAGGAGGACGCCCCGGGCCGCTCCATGTGCCTCGGCGTCCAGGAGCTTCCATGGCGGCGTGAGAAGGACGGGTGACAGGGGTACTCGAGGCGCGGCGTGTTGCCGCCCTCGATGTACTCGAGGACGGCCTCCAACGTGCGGCCGGGCACGCCCCACCACCTGCGCTGGCCCTCGGAGTTGAGCCTGCCGGAGGGCACGATGCGTTGGTGGCCTCGAGCTGCTCGGCGTGACGACGGCGGAAGTAGGGCTCCCAGAGCGGGCTGTCGGGGACGTACCGTGGCCCCTCCCTCACCGCCCGCGGCAGGGGCGCGCGGATACGTGCAATCTCCGCACGCTGCGCCGCCCCGGTGGGTGGTGGTGGCACCGGCACGCCGCCGGCGCTGATCCTCCAAGCCTCGGGCACCCGCATGTCCGGTGGGACCGGGTCTCGGCCTCAAAAAGGAGGCGAGCCTCGTCCTCGTGAAGATGGCGGCGCCCGAAGCCATTCGCCGACGCGCCGTCGCCTGGAAAGTGCTTGGTCATTCTTCTGAACTGGAGACGGCGAGAGGAGGAAGGGGGAGAAATGGGCGCGTCGGCGGTGGAGTATCTGTGCGTGCCTCCGGCGCATTGGTGGTCGGCTTATATAGGCGGAGGCGCCGCGTGGTAGGCTTGGCCGGCGCGTTACGCGTGGCTTGATGGCGTGGCGGCCGAGGGGACACGTGTCGCCCGGCCTTCACTGCGCCGCCCGTGAGGCATCCATGGAGGCTGACCGGCGCGGCAGCGCGCGCAGCGTGCAGCTTTGGCATTGATTCGCCACGGGAAACGAGGCGATGAGGACGACGAAGCGGGGAGAAGAGAGTCGAGTCGCTGACGCGGCTGGCCCGCGGCTCTTCGAGCCAAAAACGATTCGCCCAGCGCCCCCGAGCGACCCCCAGCGCGCCGGGTTTGGGTTGGGTCCGCCGGCGCCAATTTCGGACCGAGCCGGCGAAAACTGGGCCCTTGGGGGCGCGACTGGGCCGATTTTTTGGCGTCGGCGGCCGAAAAATCGCCTGGGGGGCCTTCTTGGGGGCGCGGCTGGAGATGCTCTTAGACGCACAATTCGGGACCCCCTACCCGAGATCCGCCGGTTTTGACACTGACAACGGGATCTAGACGGGCCCCACAGATCAATACTAGTCTTTTCTGTACACTTTGTCCTCACTCGTGTGCACCTGGGAGCAACTTCCCGGTCGGTCACCCATCCTGAAATTACTCCAAGCTGAGCACGCTTAACTTTGGAGTTCTTTCCGAACAGGCTCCCGGAAAAGAAGGAATTCCTTATTTATATGAGTAGTCTATCATCCGTAATAAGCCGGGCTATCACATACACCCCACTTAGAGGAACCGACGTCCTCGTCGGGCCACAGGAACGTTCCTCTTGGCACATATGTTTGTGCTTCCAGTCCAGCACATGTTTCATGTCGTGTGCCACGACGGGTTACAAACGTCATGCGCAACATGACTGCGCACATGTCAGCAAACATCCGTGTAACCGCAAGGGTCGGCTCTGATACCAACTTGTAATGCCCCGGACACACCCGCCGATAGTCGTTACTCCTGGCGGGATCTAGACTAGCCCCATAGATCAATAGTAGTCTTTTCTGCGTACTTTGTCCTCACTCATGTGCACCCGGGAGCAACTTCCCGGTGGGTCACCCATCCTGAAATTACTCCAAGCTAAGCACGCTTAACTTTGAAGTTCTTTCCAAATGGGCTCCCAGAAAAGAAGGAATTCCTTATTGATATGAGTAGTATATCATCCCTAATAAGTCAAACTATCACATGATACCTTTCTCCTTTGTAGGGTGCAAGATATCCAATTCTATTAGGATAGCCAGCGTCTACAAGGTAGTGCTTGCCTAAATAACATAGAGAGTAATGAATGTATGTTGTTGGATATATGAGATACCTTGCAACAAGTAAAAAACTCACCTTTTGGAGGATGGGGAAAGGTAGCCTTGTCCATATGCATTGCGGTATATAGCACAGTTGTGTCATGCATAGAACCAGGTTGACCAATAGAAGCATAAGTGAAATGCATATCAAAGTCACATATTGCCATCACATTCTGAGTTATTGCTCCGGTTCTTCTGATGTACCTCACTTGTCCAGACTTAGGAATAGAAGCCCTAATGTGAGTCACATCTATTGCACCAATTCAGTCTTTAAAGTGTGGATAAGCCCTTCTGTCATTCAGAATCCTTGGATGTATGGTCCTAAAATTTGGGTCCTTAGGCTTGATGTAGTCAGCAGACATCTTCATGACACGAAGTAGTACCTCATGGAATTTGCGGTGGATTGTATCTGCGGAATGTTTGAAACGGTTTTGGGTTCTTCTATTCGATTCACACCCACCCAAGGTCCACAGGAACATAGCAAGAGACTCATAACTACTAACAAATGGGGAATGGCTGAGCCCGTACTTATCCTTCAACAAGTCATGAAGTTCAAAGTATATCGTTGCCTTCATTCTCAGCATGGTGAAGGTCTCTCCAGGTGTACCAATAGTCTCCTGCAACCATCCAAATCCACTCAAGATAGATGTCCTAGGATTGGCCTTCATCACCCAATTGTCACAATACTTCCCAATATGGTTGATGCACTCAGATACATAATGTTCATTTCTTGTGTATGGGCACAAATCATTCTTTTCTTCATTTCATAATAGTTTTCATCGTCACTTTCACTGTCATATGACATTTGCACATACACAACCAATGAGTTAACAAACAACGGTTAGCATGGAGAACAAGAAATATGAAGACGAAACTCCACTTCATACATAAATATTATCCAACCAGTTATTACAAGCCATATAGGAAACAATTGTTCAACAATGAGTACTCAAAATATTGTTCAACCACACACATAGTAAATAAAATGGTTCGGTAGCATAGAACATAAGCAATCATCACACATATGGCATAAACTAGGAACTACTAGTTCCCGTACTTGACATTGAACTTCCTCTTTAGCCAACCCAAACAAGTGTGAACACTCATGCTCAGAAACATCTCCCTTTGCTCTCTCTTGATGAAAAGCTCAGAGGCAATGAAGTGCTCATCGCTACCTTCTATTGCACCACAAGCAATTGCTTCCTTCATAACAGATGTAACAGAGGTGGTGTCATCATGCTTAAAGAATGACTTAAATGACGAGTGTGATTCCTTACAAACAACTTGGTGATAATCCGAGTGTTTTCAATAGTCCATTCGGCAACCATTTTCAACAACTCTATATAAAAGTCCATGTCACTTTGCGTGTGCTAATAAAAACCTATAGCCTGATGCTCAACTGATCCAATGGGTGAAAACATAGGAGTATGAATAAGATTGTAAAACAAACTATACTTTCTAGTAGTCTGAATATGTTTTTTTCCTATCTCTAGAACCACAATGTGAAATCAGGTTTTTCTGATAAAAAAATGGGAAGTAGATTAACTGCAACTGCTAAGGAATGGTATGGAGTGCAGTAACCATGTACTCCCTCCATTCCTAAATATAAATCTTCTTAGAGATTCTAATGCGGACTACATACGGAGCAAAATGATTGAATCTACACTCATAAAATATGTTTATATACATCCGTATGTACTTCTTATCAAAATCTCGACTTATATTTAGGAATGGAGGGAGTATTAAAATCGTCCAATTCTCCTACACATATTCTGATGATTCTTCAACCCCTCCCTCCCAAGAAAGAATAAAGGACAGATAGTGGTCGTAACCACCTAAATTAGACACCCATAATGTATATAAGATGCCATGCACACACTACAAACTGTCAAGGGTAAGTCAGGAAATGCAATTGTATGCTAAAATTGCCATCTATTTTCAATAAGCGGAAATACACCAGAAAAAAGATCAAAATAAAAGAGGGTTAGCACAACAACATACAGGTTTAATCCTAGTGTAATACAAAAAAATGATCTTGACCTTGTGGTGTAACTCTTTTACTGTTGGTGTAGTACAAAAAAAAGTGATTTGGACCTTGTGTCGTAACTCTTTTACAGTTGGTATACAGGTAAACCTTATTTGCTTCATCAAATAGAAGGTTGCACTTTGAACAAAATTTAGCACACCTACTTTTGCAGCTTTTGCTATCTGTGAAAAATCAATTATATATGTCCAGTAATTGATCCACAAATACAAGTGACATAACTGAATAATGAAGCAATGGCCATGACACACGTCAGATTAGTTATTCACGTCATGTAAGCATCTCATCAAGATCTCTTACTCTTTGTAGTCCTTCACTAATTAAAACGTAATATTTTGCTTACCATCACAATGACATTTTGTTTTTCAATCTCAGCCCTTGTTGTCTACCTCAACTCACATTGACAACGAACTGACAAGCATAATCAGCATAGTTCAATGAGCACGCAACACATAAAAGAGAAACATTTTAAAGTAGCCAACCACAAGCATGATTAGGGGCTTGGCTAGTTAAGTGTGGTGACTGCCTACAAAATTGGAAGACACATGCATGAAAGATGAAAGCCATGAATTGGTTCATTAAAGAACACACATTTCTTAATACTCCCTCCGTTTGTAAATACTTATCAGAGAAATGGATGTATCTAGACGTATTTTAGTTCTAGATACATCTATTTTTATCCATTCTCCCGACAAGTATTTTCGGGCGGAAGGAGTAGCAAGCAGGGATAACACCATCTGGATCTTCTTTTGACACTAAAAATTCAACATAACTGGGTAGATATACATGTATATGCACCAAGTATGCCACAAATTCATCAATTACATGATATACAATTAGTCAACTGTCAGATAAGTTGCATGAAAAGTTTAACATGTCCTCAAGTGGAAATTAAACGACTATAATGTATACCTATGCTGCTACTTGTGCATCAGCGATGCTATAACTCGCATGATCATATATATAACTCATTCTATATTGGCAGTTATGCAGTTGCATCAATTTTACATATTTTTTTTATCTTTCTAAATAATACAAGACACAAAGTTCCTATGTGCTTCAGGAATGGAAATCTGCTAATGATCTATGTGGCTTACATGTGTGCAACATGTCCAACTCAGGAAGGATCTACAGAGGATAATCATCTTCTTACAGTTCACCATGCAACTATGAGTACACGTAAAAGATATGTAGACCACACTGGAGGAATATCATTATGTTATTTACAGATTATACTACATTGTTCTCTGAAACATCAACTTGTATGGGGACTTTCAACTAACACCCAGGGGTCGCACATACATATGTTTTATTTCAACGAACACCTAATAATCCGCTCACTCAAAAAATGAATTCCACCAACCTGTAAGCAATTCAAAGTCCACAAGTGTCACTCAAAAGTTTGAGCATCACACTGCCCGGTGGCTGACGCATAATATTGCTTAATGGAAATCAAGGTGCAAGAGAGCAATCGAAGTACGCACTGGGTATACTATTGGAAACCAACATCTAGATTTAAAATGAAAATGAGGAGGAGGGGGATTAGGCGGGCTTGCCGCGTAGTCGGCCACCACCGCCAGAGTTGCGGTTTAATCTTATTTCTCTCTATAATTTCTTGTACAAAGTCAGTGTTGGGGTTCAGTGCAGGTGGCGGCGGTGGCGACGGCTCCACTAGGAGATTGGTGTAGGATCCAAATATAATAGCAAAGCTCGCGATACATCAAGATCGTATCACCTCAAGAACATGAGAGAGAGAGATATCAAACACATAGCTACTGGTACATACCCTCAGCCCCGAGGGAGAACTACTCCATCCTCATCATGGAGAGCACCGGGATGATGAAGATGGCCACCGGAGAGGGATTCCCCCTCCGGCAGGGTGCCGGAACGGGTCTAGGTTGGCTTTCGGTGGCTACAAGGCTTCTGGCGGCGAAACTCCCGATCTATTGTGCTCCTCGATGTTTTTAGGGTATATGGAGATATATAGGCGGAAGAAGTACATCAGGGGAGCCACGAGGGGCCCACGAGGGTGGAGGGCACTCCTAGGGGGGTGGGCGCGCCCCCTGCCTCGTGGCTTCCTCGTTGACCCCCTTACGTGCACTCCAAGTCTTCTAGGTTTCTTCTGGTCCAAAACTAAGTTCCGTGAAGTTTCAGGTCAATTGGACTCCGTTTGATTTTCCTTTTCTTCGAACCCCTAAAATAGGCAAAAAATCAGAAACTGGCATTGGGCTCTAGGTTAATAGGTTAGTCCCAAAAATCATGTAAAATAGCATATAAATGCATATAAAACATCCAAGGTTGATAATATAATAGCATGGAGCAATAAAAAATTATGGATATGTTGGAGACGTATCAGCATCCCCAAGATTAATTCCTGCTCGTCCTCGAGTAGGTAAATGATAAAAACGAAATTTTTGATGTGGAATGCTACCTAACATATTTCTCTAAGTAATTCTTTTTATTGTAGCATGAATGTTCAGATCCATAAGATTCAAGGCAAAAGTTTAATATTGACATAAAAACAATAATACTTCAAGCATACTAACTAAGCAATCATGTCTTCTCAAAATAACATGGCCAAAGAAAGCTATCCCTACAAAATCATATAGTCTGGCTATGCTCCATCTTCACCACACAAAATATTTAAATCATGCACAACCCCGATGACAAGCCAAGCAATTGTTTCATACTTTTGATATTCTCAAACTTTTTCAATCTTCACGCAATATATGAGCGTGAGCCATGGATATATCACTATAGGTGGAATGGAATGGTGGTTGTGGAGATGACAAAAAGGAGAAGATTGTCTCACATCAACTAGGCGTATCAACGGGCTATGGAGATGCCCATCAATAGATATCAATGTGAGTGAGTAGGGATTGCCATGCAACGGATGCACTAGAGCTATAAGTATATGAAAGCTCAACAGAAGAAACTAAGTGGGTGTGCATCCAACTTGCTTGCTCACGAATACCTAGGGCATTTTGAGGAAGCCCATCATTGGAATATACAAGCCAAGTTCTATAATGAAAGATTCCCACTAGTATATGAAAGTGACAACATAGGAGACTCAATATCATGAAGATCATGGTGCTACTTTGAAGCACAAGTGTGGTAAAAGGATAGTAGCATTGCCCCTTCTCTCTTTTTCTCTCATTCATTTTTTAATTTTTTTATTTGGGCCTTCTCCCTCTTTTTTATGGCCTCTTTCCTCTTTTTTTTTATTTGGGCTTCTTTGGCCTCTTTTATTTATTTATTTTCCTCCGGAGTCTCATCCCGACTTGTGGGGGAATCATAGTCTCCATCATCCTTTCCTCACTGGGACAATGCTCTAATAATGATGATCATCACACTTTTATTTACTTACAACTCAAGAATTACAACTCGATACTTAGAACAAGATATGACTATATGAATGCCTTCGGTGGTGTACCGGGATGTGCAATGATGCATGAGTGACATGTATGAAAGAATTATGAATGGTGGCTTTGCCACAAATACAATGTCAACTACATGATCATGCAAAGCAATATGACAATGATGGAGCGTGTCATAATAAACGGAATGGTGGAAAGTTGCATGGCAATATATCTTGGAATTGTTGGAAATATGCCCTAGAGGCAATAATAAATTGATTATTATTATATTTCCTTGTTCATGATAATCGTTTATTATCCATGCTAGAATTGTATTGATAGGAAACTCAGATACATGTGTGGATACATAGACAACACCATGTCCCTAGTAAGCCTCTAGTTGACTAGCTCGTTAATCAATAGATGGTTACGGTTTCCTGACCATGGACATTGGATGTCGTTGATAACGGGATCACATCATTAGGAGAATGATGTGATGGACAAGACCCAATCCTAAGCCTAGCACAAGATCATGTAGTTCGTATGCTAAAGCTTTTCTAATGTCAAGTATCATTTCCTTAGACCATGAGATTGTGCAACTCCCGGATGCCGTAGGAGTGCTTTGGGTGTGCCAAACGTCACAACGTAACTGGGTGGCTATAAAGGTACACTACGGGTATCTCTGAAAGTGTCTGTTGGGTTGGCACGAATCGAGATTGGGATTTTGTCACTCCGTGTAAACGGAGAGGTATCTCTGGGCCCACTCGGTAGGACATCATCATAATGTGCACAATGTGGCCAAGGGGTTGATCACGGGATGATGTGTTACGGAACGAGTAAAGAGACTTGCCGGTAACGAGATTGAACAAGGTATCGGTATACCGACGATCGAATCTCGGGCAAGTACCATACCGCTAGACAAAGGGAATTGTATATGGGATTGATTGAGTCCTTGACATCGTGGTTCATCCGATGAGATCATCGTGGAACATGTGGGAGCCAACATGGGTATCCAGATCCCGCTGTTGGTTATTGACCGGAGAACATCTCGGTCATGACTACATGTCTCCCGAACCCGTAGGGTCTACACACTTAAGGTTCGATGACGCTAGGGTTATAAAGGAAGTTTGTATGTGGTTACCGAATGTTGTTCGGAGTCCCGGATGAGATCCTGGACGTCACGAGGAGTTCCGGAATGGTCCGGAGGTAAAGATTTATATATAGGAAGTCCTGTTTCGGCCATCGGGACAAGTTTCGGGGTCATCGGTATTGTACCGGGACCACCGGAAGGGTCCCGGGGGCCCACCGGGTGGGGCCACCTGCCCCGGGGGGCCACATGGGCTGTGGGGGTGCGCCTTGGCCTACATGGGCCAAGGGCACCAGCCCCTAGAGGCCCATGCGCCAAGATAAAGGAAAAAGGGAAGAGTCCTAAAGGGGGAAGGCACCTCCGAGGTGCCTTGGGGAGGATGGACTCCTCCCCATCCTTAGCCGCACCCCTTCCTTGGAGGAGGGGGCAAGGCTGCGCCTCCCCCCTCTCCCTTGGCCCCATATATAGTGGGGAAAAGGAGGAGCAATCATACCTAAGGCCTTTGGTTGCCTCCCTCTCCCTCCCGTGACACATCTCCTCTCCCGTAGGTGCTCGGCGAAGCCCTGCAGGATTGCCACGCTCCTCCATCACCACCACGCCGTTGTGCTGCTTCTGGATGGAGTCTTCCTCAACCTCTCCCTCTCTCCTTGCTGGATCAAGGCGTGGGAGACATCGTCGAGCTGTACGTGTGTTGAACGCGGAGGTGCTGTCCGTTCGGCACTAGGATCATCGGTGATCTGAATCACGACGAGTACGACTCCATCAACCCCGTTCACTTGAACGCTTCCGCTTAGCGATCTACAAGGGTATGTAGATGCACTCACCTTCCTACTCGTTGCTGGTCTCTCCATAGATAGATCTTGGTGATTCGTAGGAAATTTTTGAATTTCTGCTACGTTCCCCAACAGGAATGGCTATGGAAATGCCATAATAGGTAGATATGGTGGCTGTTTTGAGGAAGATATATGGTGGGTTTATGGTACCGGCGAAAGTTGCATGGTACTAGAGAGGCTAGCAATGGTGGAAGGGTGAGAGTGCGTATAATCCATGGACTCAACATTAGTCATGAAGAACTCACATACTTATTGCAAAAATTTATTAGTTATCGAAACAAAGTACTATGCACATGCTCCTAGGGGGATAGATTGGTAGGAAAAGACCATCGCTCGTCCCCGACCGCCATTCATAAGGAGGACAATCAATAAACAAATCATGCTCCGACTTCATCACATAACGGTTCACCATACGTGCATGCTACGGGAATCACGAACTTCAACACAAGTATTTCTCAAATTCACAACTACTCAACTAGCATGACTCTAATATCACCATCTTCATATCTCAAAACAATTATCAAGTATCAAACTTCTCATAGTATTCAATGCACTCTATATGAAAGTTTTTATTATATCCCTCTTGGATGCCCATCATATTAGGACTAGTTTCATAACCAAAGCAAATTACCATGCTATTCTAAATACTCTCAAAATAATATAAGGGAAGCATGAGAGTTCATCTATTTCTTCAAAATAAAACCACCACCGTGCTCTAAAATACATAAGTGAAGCATTAGAGCAACGACAAACTACTCTGAAAGATATAAGTGAAGATCAATGAGTAGTCGGATAATTATGCAACTATATGAAGACTCTCTAACATTTAAGAATTTCAGATCTTGGTATTTTATTCAAGCATCAAGCAAATCCTAACAAAATAAATTGACGCTCCAAGCAAAACACATATCATGTGGCGAATAAAAATATAGCTCCAAGTAAAGTTACCGATGAACGAAGACGAAAGAGGGGATGCCTTCCGGGGCATCCCCAAGCTTAGGCTCTTGGAAATACTTGAATACTACCTTAGGGTGCCTTGGGCATCCCCAATATTAGGCTCTTGCCACTCCTTATTCCATAGTCCATCGAATCCTTACCCAAAACTTGAAAACTTCACGACACAAAACTTAACAGAAAACTCGTAAGCTCCGTTAGTATAAGAAAATAAATCACCACTTCAAGGTACTGTAATGAACTCATTATTTATTTATATTGGTTTTAAACCTACTGTATTCCAACTTCTATATGGTTTATAAACTCTTTTACTAGCCATAGATTCATCAAAATAAGTAAACAACACATCAAAAAAACAGAATCTGTCAAAAACAGAACAGTCTGTAGTAATCTGGATCAAACATATACTTATGGAACTCATAAAATTATAAAATAAATTGGTGGACCTGAGTAATTTGTCTATTAATCATCTGCAAAAATAATTAACTCAATATCACTCTCCAATAAAAACTAGCAGCAATTCTCGTGAGCGCTAAAGTTTCTGTTTTTTACAGCATGATCAACAAGACTTTCCCCAAGTCTTCCCAAAGGTTCTACTTTGCACAAACACTAATTAAAAGCATAAAACCACATCTAAAAAGAGGCTAGATGAATTATTTATTACTAAACAGGAACAAAGAGCAAGGAACAAAAATAAAATTGGGTTTCCTCCCAACAAGCGCTATCGTTTAACGCCCCTAGCTAGGCATGATGATTTCAATGGTGCTCACATAAAGGATAAGAATTGAAACATAAAGAGAGCATCATGAAGAATATGACTAGGAAATTTAAGTCTAACCCACTTCCTATGCATAGGGATTTTGTGAGCAAACAACTTGTGGGAACAAGAATCAACTTGCATAGGAAAGCAAAACAAGCATAACTTTAAGATTTTAAGCACATAGAGAGGAAACTTGATATTATTGCAATTCCTACAAGCATATATTCCTCCCTCATAATAATTTTCAGTAGAATCATGAATGAATTTAATAATATAACTAGCACCTAAAGCATTCTTTTCATGATCTACAAGCATAGAAATTTTATTACTCTCCACATAAGCAAATCTATTCTCATTCGGAATAGTGGGAGTATCATAAGAAACTTGAATACTATAAATTGTTTCCACATTAAAAGAGTAATGATCAGAAAATGGGTAGCCATAATCATGACAAGTTTTATAAATATAATCACTACTTTTTATAGCATAAGTATCATCACAATAATCATCATAAGTAGGAGGCATGCTATCATCATTATAAATTTGCATATCAAAACTTGGAAGACTAAAAATATCATCTTCATTAAACGTAGCATCCCCAATATTGGGAAAAACATTAATTGCAGCAAATATATTCTCAAAAACATCATCGTCATCAAACATAGCATCCCCAAGCTTGGGCCTTTTCATATCATAAGCATAATCACTCTCATCATTAATAGTATGGATAGCACCAATAGTATAGCAATTATCATATTCTTCCATGCAAGTGCCAAAAAGATTCTCAAGATCATAAGAAGTATCATTATCTTCCACAATTATATTTTCATGAGGCATAATAGTAATAGGAGCAGCATTAGTTGGGAGAGATATCTTTTTACCTCTCTTCCTTTTTCTTTTCGTATTCTTCACCACACCATGTGTGGGTTCAATCATCTTTTTGGAGCTCCTTATTAATGAGATTGGTTGAATAGGAGGCTCCTCCTCATTACTTGATTCATCATAAGAAATAATAGGAGGATATTGGGAGGTCTCTTCCCTTTCGTTAGTATTCTCTTCATCTTCTATTTGTTTTCTTTTCTTTATGTAGTTGGCAATATAAGGATTTTCAATACAATTCACCGCACAATACATATAAATTTCCTCTAGATCAAAGCCAAGAAGTTTGTAACGGGCAAATTCTGGAAGATGATTGGTTAAACGTTTCATTTCTTCATAACCCATAAGCAAACTAAGTTCATTATAATTTGCAAGGGAAATCAACTCATCACAATTTTTGGACACGATTAGATCATGAAACAATTTGCATCGGATAGCTAAATGACCACGTTCATTGCAAAGTTCACAAGTATGGCTAAGAAAATTTAAATTTTCAGCACAATCATCTAGCCTTTCTTGCAACAATTTAGTTTCTAAGTACTTATGCCTCTTGCAATATCTATCTTCCCTATTTGGTGTGTACTTACAAACCCAATGCACTCCACAAAAATTGACATGTTTATAGGAGACATTTTCATCATAACTAGTGCAATCATCATTAGTACCATGGGTATTCAAGGAGTTCATACTAACAATATTGCAATCATGCTCATCATTCAAATATTTAGTGCCAAACATTCTAATGCATTCTTCTTCTAACACTTTGGCACAATTGTCCTTTCCATCATACTCACGAAAGATATTAAAATATGAAGCGTATTAGACAAACTTAATTCCATTTTTTTGTAAATTTCTTTTATAAACTAAAATAGTGCTAAAACAAGAAACAAAAAGATTTGATTGCAAGATCTAAAGATATACCTTCAAGACTCACCTCCCCGGCAACGGCGCCAGAAAAGAGCTTGATGTCTACTACACAACCTTCTTCTTGTAGACGTTGTTGGGCCTCCAAGTGCAGAGGTTTGTAGGACAGTAGCAAATTTCCATCAAGTGGATGACCTAAGGTTTATCAATTCGTAGGAGGCGTAGGATGAAGATGATCTCTCTCAAGCAACCCTGCAACCAAATAACAAAGAGTCTCTTGTGTCCCCAACACACCCAATACAATGGTAAATTGTATAGGTGCACTAGTTCGGTGAAGAGATGGTGATACAAGTGGTATATGGATAGTAGATATAAGTTTTTGTAATCTGAAAATGTAAAAACAGCAAGGTAACTAATGATAAAAGTGAGTACAAACGATATTGCAATGCTAGGAAACAAGGCCTAGGGTTCATACTTTCACTAGTGCAAGTTTTCTCAACAATGATAACATAGTTGGATCACATAACTATCCCTCAACATGCAACAAAGAGTCACTCCAAAGTCACTAATAGAGGAGAACGAACGAAGAGATTATGGTAGGATACGAAACCACCTCAAAGTTATTCTTTCCAATCAATCCATTGGGCTATTACTATAAATGTCACAAACAGCCCTAGAGTTCATACTAGAATAACACCTTAAGTCACAAATCAACCAAAACCCTAATGTCACCTAGATACTCCAATGTCACCTCAAGTATCCGTGGGTATGATTATACGATATGCATCACACAATCTCAGATTCATCTATTCAACCAACACATAGAACCTCAAAGAGTGACCCAAAGTTTCTACCAGAGAATCACGACGAAAACATGTGCCAACCCCTATGCATAGGTTCATGGGCGGAACCCGCAAGTTGGTCACCAAAACATACATCAAGTGAATCACGTGATATCCCATTCTCACCACACATATGCACGGCAAGACATACATCAAGTGTTCTCAAATCTTTAAAGACTCAATCCCATAAGATAACTTCAATGGGGAAACTCAATCCATTACAAGAGAGTAGAGGGGGAGAAGAAACATCATAGGATCCAAATATAATAGCAAAGCTCGCGATACATCAAGATCGGATCACCTCAAGAACACGAGAGAGAGAGAGAGAGATATCAAACACATAGCTACTGGTACATACCCTCAGCCCCGAGGGAGAACTACTCCCTCCTCGTCATGGAGAGCACCAGGATGATGAAGATGGCCACCAGAGAGGGATTCCCCCTCCGGCAGGGTGCCGGAACGGGTCTAGATTGGCTTTTGGCGGCGGAACTCCTGATCTATTGTGCTCCTCGATGTTTTTAGGGTATATGGAGATATATAGGCGGAAGAAGTACGTCAGGGAAGCCACGAGGGGCCCACGAGGGTGGAGGGCGCGCCCCCCTGCCTCGTGGCTTCCTCGTTGACCCCCTTACGTGCACTCCAAGTCTTCTGGGTTTCTTCTGGTCCAAAAATAAGTTCCGTGAAGTTTCAGGTCAATTGGACTCCGTTTGATTTTCCTTTTCTTCGAAACCCTAAAATAGGCAAAAAAACATAAACTGGCACTGGGCTCTGGGTTAATAGGTTAGTCCCAAAAATCATATAAAATAGCATATAAATGCATATAAAACATCCAAGGTTGATAATATAATAGCATGGAAAAATAAAAAATTATAGGTACGTTGGAGACGTATCATACATCGGTGGTGATCCCGTATCTTGGTGGCGGCGACCCCGTACATCGGCAATAGGTAGATCGAATGAGATCGCGGCAAATCGTATGGTGGCGGCGGCAACGAAGCTCCCCCATACGCCAGTTGCGGCAACGAAGCTCTTCTTTCGACGGGGTCCAGATGGGATCGAGAGGAGCGTTTTTTGTGTGTGTGGGGAGGGGGTTCTTGGGCTGCGTGCGTGCATGGGGTGGGGGAGGGGACGAAAAAATAGTCAAAAAACGGACGAAAGTGGTGGGACAAAAAATATTGTGGACGCAATCCTACCAATTGCTCCATTGGGAGTAGAGATTATCGGGTCTAGCGATTCTAGCATCCTCATTACAGAAATAAATAACATGCCCATCAATATTATCAACCAAGAGATCTTTAACCATAGCTATACTAGGTTCAACTTTAATTTGTTCAGGGGTGTAGGTGTTCTAGTATAACTCTTACGAACCACAATAGCATGTTCTTTTATCCTAACCGGAAAAGTTGGTTTCTCAATATAAGCAGTAGGAATAACATTATCAAAATTTTAAGTAATAGTTTCTTCTTCAGCTTTAATAGGTTCTACTACTTTCAATTCAATGGGAGGATGATATTTAAACCACTTTTCCTTGGGGAGATCAACATGAGTAGCAAATGATTCACAGAAAGAAGCTACAATCTCAGAGTCAAGTCCGTGCCTCTTTGAAAGGTCCCAATCTTCAGAGTTGCATTCAATTATTTCCAATAAATCCCATTTGAATTCAATAGTCTTCTTCATAAAAGAACCAGTACAAGAAGTATCGAGCATGGATTGATCATCACAAGAAAGTCGAGCATAAAAATTCTGAATAATAATTTCTCTTGAGAGCTCATGATTGGGGCATGAATATAACATTGATTTAAGCCTCCCCAAGCTTGAGCTATACTTTCTCCTTCACAAGGCCAAAAAATATAAATATAATTCCGATCACGATGAACCAGATGCATATATAGGATAAAACTTCTGATGAAATTCCAATTTCAATCGGTTGTAATTCCAAGTCCCGATATCATCGCATGGCCTATACCATGTCTATGCCTTCTCCTTCAAATATAAAGGGAAGACCTTCTTCTTGACTTTATCCTCGGGCAAACCTGCAAGCTTAAATAATCCACAAACTTCATCCACATAGATTAGATGCATATCAGGATGTAATGTTCCATCTCCTGCATAAGGATTAGCTAGCATTTTCTCTATCATACTCGAAGGAAGCTCATAATAAATATTTTCAGTAGGTTCAGTAGGTTGAGGAGAAACTTCTTGCTCTGCTGGTCGAGGTGAAGATACCCCGAACAAGCCCCTCAAAGGATTATTTTCCATAGTGACAAGTGACAGTAAATTTCAGCACGTATTATAAATGTTTCCTTACCAAATTCCACACACAAAAGGCGCTTCACTCCCCTGCAACGGCGCCAGAAAAGAGTCTTGATGACCCACAAGTATAGGGGATATATCGTAGTCCTTTCGATAACTAAGAGTGTCGAACCCAACAAGGAGCGGAAGGAAATGACAAGCGATTTTTCAGCAAGGTATTCTCTTCAAGTACTGAAATTATCGGTAACAGATAGTTTTGTGATAAGATAATTCGTAACGGGTAACAAGTAACAAGTGTAACTAAGGTGCAGCAAGGTGGCCCGATCCTTTTTGTAGCAAAGGACAAGCCAGGACAAACTCTTATATAAAGCAAAGCACTCCCAATGACACATGGGAATTACTGTCAAGTTAGTTTTCATCATGCTCATATGATTTGCGTTCGTTACTTTGATAATTTGATATGTGGGTGGACTAGTGCTTGGGTGCTGACCTTACTTGGACAAGCCTCCCACTTATGATTAACCCCTCTCGCAAGCATCTGCAACTACGAAAGAAGAATTAAGATAAATCTAACCATAGCATGAAACTAAAGGAAATATGCCCTAGAGGCAATAATAAAGTTGTTATTTATATTTCCTTATATCATGATAAATGTTTATTATTCATGCTAGAATTGTATTAACCGGAAACTTAATACATGTGTGAATACATAGACAAAAAGAGTGTCACTAGTTTGCCTCTACTTGACTAGCTCGTTGAATCAATGATGGTTATGTTTCCTAACCATAGACATGAGTTGTCATTTGATTAACGGGATCACATCATTAGAGAATATGTGATTGACTTGACCCATCCGTTAGCTTAGGACGATGATCGTTTAGTTTGTTGCTATTGCTTTCTCCATAACTATACATGTTCCTATGACTATGAGATCATGCAACTCCCGAATACCGGAGGAACACTTTGTGTGCTACCAAACGTCACAACATAACTGGGTGATTATAAAGGTGCTCTACAGGTGTCTCCGATGATGTTTGTTGAGTTGGAATGGATCAAGATTAGGATTTGTCACTCCGATTGTTGGAGAGGTATCCCTGGGCCCTCTCAGTGATGCACATCACTATAAGCCTTGCAAGCAATATAGCTAATGAGTTAGTTACGGGATGTAGCATTACGAAACGAGTAAAGAGACTTGCCAGTAACAAGATTGAACTAGGTATTGAGATACCGACGACCGAATCTCAGGCAAGTAACATACCGATGACAAAGGGAACAACGTATACCGTTATGCGGTTTTGACCGATAAAGATCTTCGTAGAATATGTAGGAACCAATATGAGCATCCAGGTTCCGCTATTGGTTATTGACCGGAAGTGAGTCTCGGTCATGTCTACATAGTTCTCGAACCCGTAGGGTCCTCACACTTAACGTTCAGTGATGATCGGTATTATGAGTTTATGTGTTTTGATGTACCGAAGGTAGTTCAGAGTCCCGGATTTGATCACGGACATGACGAGGAGTCTCGGAATGGTCGAGACATAAAGATCAATATATTGTAAGCCTATATTTGGACATCAGAATGGTTCCGAGTGGTTCGGGCATTTTTCCGGAGTACCGAGAGGTTACCGGAACCCCCTGGGGAGTATATGGGACTTATTGGGCCTTAGTGGAATAGAGGAGATGGAAGAGAAAAGAGGAAGGCGCGCCCCCCAAGCCCAATCCTAATTGGGAGGGGGTCGGCCCCCCTTTCCTTCCTCCCTCTCTCCTCCTTCCTTCCTCTCCTACTCCTACTTGGAAGGGCTCCTACTTCTACTAGGAAATGGGGGAATCCTACTCCCGAATCCGAATTGGGAAGGGGGACGACCCCCCTTTTCCTTCCTTCTTCCTCCTCCTTCTTTCTCTCCTAAAACCAAACAAGGGAAGGGGGAATCCTACTCCCCGTGGGAGTAGGACTCCCTTGGGCGCGCCTAGAGAGGCCGGCCCCTCCCCCTCCTCCACTCCTTTATATACGGGGGAGGGGGCACCCCATGGACACACAAATTGATCATTGATCTTTTAGCCATGTGCGGTGCCCCCCTCCACTATAATCCACCTCGGTAATATCGTAGCGGTGCTTAGGCGAAGCCCTGTTCTGGTAGCAACATCATCACCGTCATCACGCCGTCGTGCTGATGAAACTCTCCCTCGAAACTCTACTGGATCGTGAGTTCGTGGGACGTCACCGAGCTGAACGTGTGCAAATCACGGAGGTGTCGTACCTTCGGTGCTAGATCGGTTGATCATGAATACGTACGACTACATCAACTGCGTTGTCATAACGCTTCCGCTTACGGTCTACGAGGGTACATAGATGATACTCTCCCCTCTCGTTGCTATGCATCACCATGATCTTGCGTGTGCGTAGGAAAATTTTGAAATTACTGCGTTCCCCAACAGTGGCGTCCGAGCCAGGTTTATGCGTAGATGTTATATGCACGAGTAGAACACAAAGGAGTTGTGGGCGTATGTATATACATATTGCTTGCCGTCACTAGTTGATTCTTGATTCAGCGACATTATTGGATGAAGTGGCCCAGACCGACATTACGCGTACGCTTACGCGAGACTGGTTCTACCGACGTGCTTCGCACACAGGTGGCTAGTTGAATCGGATTCAATGAACATGGTTCTTTCTGAAGATAAAAAAGCAATCACTATACCACGTTGTGGTTTTTGATGCGTAGGTAAGAACGGTTCTTGCTCAGCCCGTAGCAGCCATGTAAAGATTGCAGCAACAAAGTAGATGACGTCTAACTTGTTTTTGCAGGGCATGTTGTGATGTGATATGGTCAAGACATGATGCTAGATTTTATTGTATGATATGATCATGTTTTGTAACAGAGTTATCGGCAACTGGCAGGAGCCATATGGTTGTCGCTTTATTGTATGAAATGCAATCGCCATGTAATTGCTTTACTTTATCACTAAGCGGTAGTGATAGTCATAGAAGCAATAGTTGGCGACACGACAACGATGCTTCGATGGAGATCAAGGTGTCAAGCCGGTGACAATGGTGATCATGACGGTGCTTTGGAGATGGAGATCAAAGGCACAAGATGATGATGGCCATATCATATCACTTATATTGATTGCATGTGATGTTTATCCTTTATGCACCTTATTTTGCTTAGTTCGGCGGTAGCATTATAAGACTATCTCTCACTAAATTTCAAGGTATAAGTGTTCTCCCTGAGTATGCACCGTTGCTACAGTTCGTCGTGCCGAGACACCACGTGATGATTGGGTGTGATAAGCTCTACGTTCACATACAACAGGTGCAAGCCAGTTTTGCACACGTAGAATACTCAGGTTAAATTTGACAAGCCTAGCATATGCAGATATGGCCTCGGAACACTGGAGACCGAAAGGTCGAGCGTGAATCATATAGTAGATATGATCAACATAGTGATGTTCACCATTGAAAACTACTCCATCTCACGTGATGATTGGACATGGTTTAGTTGATATGGATCACATGGTCACTTAGATAATTAGAGAGATGTCTATCTAAGTGGGAGTTCTTAAGTAATTTGATTAATTGAACTTTAATTTATCATGAACTTAGTATCTGATAGTATTTTGCATGTCTATGTTGTTGTAGATAGATGGCCCGTGCTGTTGTTTCATTAAATTTTAATGCCTTCCTAGATAAAACTAAGTTGAAAGATGATGGTAGCAACTACACGGACTGAGTCCGTAACTTGAGAATTATCCTCATTGCTGCACAGAAGAATTACATTCTGGAAGCACCGCTAGGTGACAAGCCCGCTGCAGGAGCAACGCCAGATGTTATGAACACCTAGCAGAGCAAAGCTGATGACTACTCGATAGTTCAGTGTGCCATGCTTTACGGCGAGACTAGGAACCTATTGTTTACCATTTATCATTTCACACGTGCATATGAGTTCTCCACTGAATCGCATATTCCAGGACCATAGCAGTTATAGCATGAAATATAAACTCTTAATTATGAATAATGGAAATATAATAATACAATATTGTTGCCTCTAGGGCATATTTCCAACAGATTCAACACTAAATAAAGTCATGACCTCTCCAAATCCACTTTTATCATTATTCCAATAAGATTCAACACCCTCAAAAATAGTGGGATAATTATCACTTAAAGTTGACACTCATCCAAAACCACTTTCATCATTATAATCGTCATAAATAGGAGACATGCTATCATCATAATAAATTTGCTCATCAAAAGTAGGGGGATTAAAAATATCATCTTCATCAAACATGGCATTCCCAAACTTATGGCTTTGCATATCATTGGCATCATGGATATTAAAAGAATTCATACTAATATCATTGCAATTATTCTTATCATTAAAGGAACTCACACCAAACATTGTGTTAAATTATGTTTTTAACACTTAATAGCAATTATCATAATCCACATTTTGAAGAAAGACTTCATAAAGATTAAGAATTTGATGCAACTTCACTTCCATTTTTTGTAATTTTGTTTTATAAACCAACTAGTGATAAAAAAAATAAACTAAAAGATTCAATAAAGACACCTGAGCAAGCACGACAGGGCCCAATTATCTTACACTCCATTTCAACATGCCCAATGATCCCACATATGAAACAAAAGTCTGGTAGATACTCATATTCAAATCCACGCCACTTCTTTATTATCTCCTTTCTGTCACATCAACTCCTACAACCAAATAAACTAGTTTTTCGTGGAGCAGTGAGATCCTAATATCCAACCTCACTTTTATACATATGAAATGTCTTTCCACCTCATTTTTCAAGCCATCCATTTTCCCAAGGACTCCACCTTATCACTGCTCATCATAGCCATCGACATTCCAAATATCAGAACCCATATGGGAATATTGCTAAACTTATACTCCTCTATAGACTTGATAGCTACATACTCCTCCATTACAATGAGATCTATATCAAACATCCAAGTTCCTCCACCTACAACCTTTCTTTTTTCGCTGATTCTTGATGGAAAGTGATCAGAAACCTATTCTCATCGTGAACTTGCAGTCAATACCTTTCATCGGGCACCAGATCGGACCAAGTGCATTCACTATTGCTTACGCGTAGGTGGGTTTCTCGGCTATCAACTTCCCCACCACCTTTGCTTCCACCACTCCCACTTTGCCAAAATCTCTACACTCGGTGTTGACCCCCTTCTTCTACGCAAACGCCAGTTTCAGCCCACGGCATTCCTTCCACCCCATCCGTACTCCTTTTTACAAATTGTAGTCCAAAACTCTATCTAGGTTTTGTGTATTACGATCACATACTTTAGCCACATGCGAAAAGTCTGGAACGACGTATGGATTTTCTAGGGTTTTGACGGGGACGAGAAAAATAGTGGAGACTACGAGCAGGGACGAGGACCAAAGGGACATATCAAGACTATCATGGGAACAATCGCTAATGAGAACAAGAGCAGTCGACGACGGCGATCAAACTTGGAAACCTAGCCGACGCACCCGAGTTTTCATTAGGGTACCTTAAGGACCTTATCCACTTGTTGTCATCAGAGTTTCGATGGAATCTCTCCAGCTTGATGTTGGTCCTTAACCACTCGTCGTCATCAGAGGGTTTTGATGGACTTTTCGCCATCTTGATGTTTTTACAAACAGAAATGATAAACCGCCATGCTTAAAATCCAAACTTCCGAAACTTACCAGGCTCCTTTACAAAACCTACTAGTGACTTCCAAAACAGTAGTGGGCCTAGCCCAGGAGGAATCACTGACAGGGTGGATGGGCCTACGGTTCCGACGGGCCGCGAGAGAGAGGAATCTGGCTCCCGTCCGTCCCTCCATCCATCGCAAGCCGTGGAGATCCATCCTTCTCTTCTCTCTTCTCCGTCCCTTGCCTTCCCGTGCGAGTCGCCACCTCTCTACCCCCCCTCCCTCTCTCCGCTCCTCTCCCCCCCTCGGTGCAAACCGCGAAAATAGCAGCCGCCCATTCGCACTCCTCCTCCCCCGTGCCGCGATGAGCGACGGCGCCGATTCCGACCGCGACCTCCCGCGCGCCGACGGCGACGACGAGCCGCGCCACCCCCTACCGCGGGCCGCCAAGGAGGAGGAGCCGCCCGTGGCCGACGAGTTCCAGGACGCGCCCCCGTCCCCCGAAACGAACAGCGACGGCGACGGCGAGCGCTCCCCGGATCGGGCGGGGCTGCCCAATGCGGGGGACCGCGGGGAGACCGCGCCGCCCGACGCCGGGGAGGAGGCCGTGGGCGTGAGGGTGGAGACCAACGGCGAGGACGCCATGAGCCACGACGGTGACGAGGGGGACGGCGAGGACGACGAAGATGATGAGGATGATGATGACGAGGAGGACGAGGACGACGACTCCACCCCTGATGCGTCGCCGAGGGCGGAGGTGAAGACGGAGGGCGACGGCTCGGCCGGGATGGCGCAGTGTGCCAGCCAGCAGCCGGTGGAGCCCGACCCTTTCCTCGAGGGTCACGACTCCGGGACGGAGGAGGAGCAGGCGGCGTTCATGTCTGAGCTGGAGCGCTTCCACAGGGAGCACAGCCTCGAGTTCAAGCCGCCCAAGTTTTACGGCAAGGGCCTCAACTGCCTCAAGTGCGCACCCCTCTCGTTTCTCCGAGCTACTCGAACCACATTTTCTCGTCTAAACCAACTTAATGAAGTTCCTTGCGCTGTTCTGTTCCAGGTTGTGGAGGCAGGTCGCTCACCTGGGAGGCCATGAGCAGGTATCAATGATTTCCTTTACATTGCACAACTGAACAGGCACAGACTGGACACGTTCCCGAATCCCGATACTACAGAGTGATTTTCTAGTACCGTGAAAGGGTGGAAGTTCCTCCACATGTTCCACCAATGAATGCAATAACTAGCAAGTAGCTCACCGATGATAACAAATTTAAGGATACTGTGCTTTTGTGCAGAATCCACTGCTCATCTTCTATTGTAAATGCTGTAGTATATTTCCGTTGAACATTGATAGTTATTCACGACGTTTATTTTGATTATTCAGGTAACAGTTTGTAAACTATGGCGTCAAGTTGGAGAGACTTTCAGGCCACCAAAGTAAGCTTTTTTTTTTCAGCGATACATGTTAAACGAATTTGCAGTGAAAGATTTAAATTTTGCGTCAGCTGATTGTTGTTATTGTGTTCTTTTGTAGGACCTGCACTACGGTGTCTTGGTCATTTCGAATTTTCTATGAGAAGGTGATAGATTGCTCGCAGAACTTTGTTACATGTTGTACTTGTCTCACAAGCACATCTTATCCCCACTATGGTAGCTGGGAAGCAGTTTCTCTTGAAACAATATTATGGCATATGGTGCTTTACTGTAAATTTACTCGCTGAACGAAAAGCTATATGCCATTAAAACCTACTAGGATAGTTATTACGAATAGAAATATGGAGCTGAAATGGATCCACTGCAATAGTTAGTGTTCTTAATGGTTTAGGAACCAAACAGATATAACTATAATACTTGCTTCTTTTTCATTTCATAGAAACTGATGTACTTTACTTCCATATTTGATACTCCCTCCCTTCTGGTTTGTTAGTCTCATCTAAAAAAGATTGATTTTCTGTTTTGTAAGGCTCATTGCTTTAGGAACAGGTAAACTTTTGCTATGGCTACATTAAATTCTGTCAAATTTTGTTTCTTGATGTGGAATCAACTAATGCATGAAGGGGAGAGGTGGATATGCATGTAGCGTTAGTATGCTGTTTACCTCCTCCTTTCCGGTTTAAAAGGCCCAGGTGTACCCTAGATCGACAATTTGATAAATGCAGTACAAATTGTATGTCATAAACGGTATGGCATTAGAAAATACATTTGAAGTTTCTAATGGTTATTCTTTTGTGATATATAACTCGTGTTACGTTGATCAAATTGTCAATCTAGGTATAAACGTGGGGCTTTTAAACCAGAAAGGAAGTAGAACCACCTAATTAGCTTTATCTTGGTTGCTGCGATTTTGGAGATGGGACTAGCAAATCAGATGGGAGGGAGTAGATGATACTTCCTCTGTCCCATATTAATTGACGCTAAAACGGATGTATCTAGCACTGAAATACGTTTAGATACATCCGCTTGAGCGTCAATTAATATGTGACGGAGGGAGTATTTATCTAAGACTTAATATCCTTCAATTTCCTTATTTCGTGAGATGCCATCTCGTGATATACATGAGAGAGTTGGGGTGGCGCCGATTGAAGAGAAGCTTGTCCAACATCGTTTGCGATGGTTTGGGCATGTTCAGCGCAGGCCTCCAGGAAGCGCCCGTGCGTAGAGGACGGTTAAGGCATGCTGATAATGTCAAGAGAGGTCGGGGTAGACCAAACTTGACATGGGAGGAGTCCGTAAAGAGAGACCTCAAGGACTGGAATATCACCGAAGATTTTGCCATGGACAGGAGTGCGTGGAAGTTAGCTATCCATGTGCCAGAACCATGACTTGGTTTCGATATGTTGTGGGTTTCAACTCTAGCCTACCCCAACTTGTTTGGGACTGAAAGGCTTTGTTGTTGTTGTGAGATGCCGCCTCGTCAGTTTCCGGATGGAATAAAAGAAGAAAAACACTATTCTAAGCTTATGTATTTCCATGTTATGTTTATGCATTTGCTTCATTTGTTGTTAACTGTTGTTTCTTATCAACTCAGGCACTTCTTGAATATGAAAAACACAAAGTACGAACTGGCCAGCTTAAAATATCGATACCTGCTATACCACAACCTGGTGGTACAAACCGTGAGGTATTTATCTTGGGAAGTAGAGTTTTAACTATATATGAATTTTTGCAGTTCACTTTCTAGTTTGGTGCACATATGAAAGTTTAATGGGTTGACATACCCCTGTCTAAAATATTAAGGATTTCAAATTCATATTTCAATCTAACTGAAAATCAAGGAAATGTTAAGATTTGTATCAAAATACTGGCTTCTTGTTCTGTCGCCACTGATTTCTTGTCCTGTTGAACTATTTTCCACATGACACAATATTATGCCTGCTTCCACTATTCCAAGGAATAATGGAACATGTCAAGTTCAGTGCATACCATACCAAAAGGAAATAACAAAACTCTTGTTGCTTCCAGAGTGAGGCTAACAGAACTCAAAACAAACTTCGCAGCTACACAATCACAGAAAATATGGTATATGTTCTCAGTGTGTGAGCGGAAACGACAGATTTCATCCCCTTCCCATCCCTTTCTTCAGTGTGTCATTAGTGACCTATGCCAAGTAAGCGACAACCAAATTCTGACTTTCAAAGGAATTCTTTCTTTCCATAAATGTTTAAAAGATTTATCGGGCTCAGAGCTGGATTGGTGTACATATATTTCACAGTCGAAATTAACACAGTTTTATGTTAGGATAGGAACTATTTCAATGAATGCCTTTAAGATATCTAACATTGCCGAGAATGTTTTGCTGTCACCTGCTAACATTAGTAAGCTTGATGATTTTGTTTCCTGTTTCGCAGGGTGTAAATCCATCATCTTCTGCAAGAATTAGAAGGGATGCTGCAGCACGTGCTATGCAGGGTTGGCATGCGCACCGTCTCCTTGCCAATGACATGTATGGAGATCACATTTTTAAGGTAAATAATATCTTGACATTTACTTGCACATACTTTGATTTTCCTATAATTTTGATCTTTTCATGCAAATATATTCATTTTTCTACAGGACAAAGACTCAATACCCCTTTCAAGTCGTGATAAGAATCTGAAAGGCTTTGGTATGCTTCACAAGTATTTCTGCGTTAGCATGTGATGCTTTCTTCTCTTATATCTTTCTGGCATTTCAGGGGTACTCAAGAGGAAGAAAGCATCTAGTCCAGAGCGTGCTTTCAAGGTCTCCCGTACAAAAGTGAACAAGTCACAGTTAAGACCTCCCATCATCTCAGTTGGCTATGTTTACTTCAGCTGTTAACATGATAGACAGAAACTTACAATCTCAAGAATTTAGCAGATTGAAAGCATTAATTAACCTTTAATAGCAGTTATTTAAGTTTTACTTACACATACATGGTTCGTTTTAAAGTGCAAGCAGAATCTTTTTACTGTGAAGAAGTTGCATTTGCTTATGTGCTCTCTATCTTGCGTCTGCTGTTGCCTATGTTCAAGAGATCGAGAATCTTACCTGCTGAATGGACCTAGCAAAATAAGAGTTTAAACATCCAAATTTTGTTTATGCTGAAACCAATGGGAATTAACAGGCATGCTCTCCGAATATGGCATGACATGCAATAGACAACTTGACCCCTGAAATGGCACTCCTCAATTTAATAAGGAAAATCCCAAAATTATAGGACCTTATAGTAGGATTGAACTTGACAGAAGAATCCATGGATTTGGATGTTATGTCTATAATGCATGTTATTATATGTAAAGTACTGCCCAATTTCAGGGAAGATTCTATGGTCATTGATGTTGGAGAACCTGCCGATTGGGTGAAGATTAATGTTCGTCAAACTGTAAGTGTCAACATTTTTTTTTAATAAGGTGGTGCACGAATATTAAATGAAGTGTCTTGATAGTCTGAAATATTAAACAATTTCTTAAGAGTCGTTTCTCATTGTGAAATTCCATTTGGATTTGAGCTGAAACTGCTACATTTTGTTACTGCTTTCATGCAGAAAGAATGCTTTGAGATATATGCGCTAGTTCCTGGGCTTCTAAGGGAAGAGGTGAGATTGCATCTCAGCTGCCACACTTCATCATTGATCCAAAAATAAAATAAAATCTGTGCAACATAAACAAAAAGAGCTTGTCACATGAAATTGAGTCTACGCCAGGGATAAAATATTAATTCTTGTTCCAACTGGCGCAGGTGCATGTTCAGTCTGATCCTGCTGGACGCCTGGTTATAACTGGGGACCCTGACCAGCCTGATAACCCTTGGGGCATCACTGCATTCAAGAAGGTGATTGTTTATAAACATTTAAACACATAAATAGTTGGGTACTTCCTCAACTTAACACGAACTGATTGTTCTGTCTCAGGTGATCAACTTGCCTTTAAGGATTGATCCGCATCAAACATCAGCAGTTGTCACGCTTCATGGCCAGCTATTTGTGCGTGCCCCATTTGGGCACCCGGACATGTAGATATGCATCCTGTTCACTTCAGTTTTCTTCAACTACTGTACCAGTGGTTTTCATGCATATTTATAGGTCTGTGTTTGGCTAAGCCAGCTTATTCCTTTCTTCAACGCTGAAACTCAGTACTGATCTGATGACAGGCTTTCTGTTTCATGTGCAGGTTTTAGAAGAAAAAATGTTGCAGAAGTAGGATTTGGTTTGCCAAACTGACATAAGCAACTGCAACCCATAGCCGGCGCTGCAATCTTTTCTCTTGTGGTTGTTTATAGTGGTACACATAAATTAGTTGGTTCACTCCTGGATTTTAATATTTAGCGACAGATATTTCTTTTCATTTTTTTTCTTCTGAGAGAGAAACAACACAAAGCTGGAAATAGATCAAGTGAAGGATTAGTTTCTTTACTTTCTGTATTTTTTCTCTCTATCTTCTATAAACCGTTACTGGGCAGAGTTCAGTTTTGAATCTAAGTTTATATGTATACGGCGATTCCCTCATTTTTCGAGTTGAGTAGCACTGTTCATTAATCTTGTTGGTTGCTGTCTCAAGAAAGTCTATGAATATCCGCTATCCGGTACTTTCAACTCGACGATGGTATTCCAGGTAGAGCACATTTCACATGTTAGGTGCACTTGGTAGCAACCAAAAGCGTTAAATAGGAATCAAGTCTAATGTTGAGAGGTTGAGGAAATTAGAAATCTGTCATAATGAATTGCTCATATTTGATTTCTATGATGAGGGAAATGCACATTCTAAAATCGGACTAAAAGTTTTTGCGGATTGTGACATATTTTTTGGTAAAATGGTACTCCCTCCGTCCCATATCCTACTTGTACCCTATCTACAGAGTTGCTCGTTTATTCCCTCCGTCTGGTAAAGAGTGTACATCTAGCTTTAAAATTTATTAACAAAAGAGTGTACTTCTATCTTTCCAATGCACTTTAAAATAGGAAAAATATTTCTTCTTTATCACATGATAATCAAGACCAATAACAATCTACACATGGTCCTCTTAATTTCTATATGCACTTAGCTCATTGGGGGTTGGGTAATTAAAAAGAAGAGAGATGATGGCTTGCATCTTTCTAATGCATTTTTTAGCCAACTCCATAATTTGTCCTAAAATTTCTAGATATACATTCTTTACCGGACGAAGGGAGTAGCTCTTTCCAATTTCCAAAGAGGGGCCCTCGTTGGCTCTCTCGCTCATATAAGGCACTTTTTTGTGTGTTATCCTTCACCGTTGATTTTCACATGAGCATTGCGTCAATACCACCCCATTCTAGCATGTGTACATGCCCACTTTCGACATTTGTGTGACTTGTTGAAAATGATTGGCCCGAATAATCTTCACCAAAAAAAAGTATCATCTGAAAATTTGAGACCGCAAGCCTCCACCACCACTCCTATCAAATCCACCTGGTTGTGTGCTAACCTATGCCACCGACTCTCACATGGGGTCATCAGCTTATACAACCCCTTTTCGTATGTGTCCATGTCTCATATCATCCGACAAGTTAGACCACGGTTGGCATATTATTGGAAATGTTCTTTACAACCAAACGTCATCAAATATAATCCGAAGAAGTTGAAACTATGAGACCCGTGATGGCATTGCAGTAAACCGGTCCAAGAGCCACCCCTTCTCGCCCTTCCTCATACCCCAATCTTGCCACCTCCATCTCGTGCGCCATGTTGCCCTATTGTCCCTGTCATCACCCCGGTAATGTGTTTTCAATATTATTGTGTCGTATTGTAAAAAATGGTCAAACAGTTTATCTGACTACTCTTCATCAATTATCATTCAAAAGGCAGAAACTGCGAGACCCAAGACGTCATTGCAATAAACGGTTCAAGAAGCAAACAAGTGGCCATTGAGGCCTTTTTCATGTGAACCAACTAATGTGATATGGACACCAAGACAGGTAAACAAAAAACCCAAAAAGCACAGTACAAACGTGGATCCAACAATCACCGAGCTTTGTAGAGCCAGGGGCACAAATGCAAATATTATTGTGTTACTAGGAGATACTTAAAAAACGGAGTGTTGGCCTGCACGGTGGAAAAGGCGCATTGAATATCAAATGCCCAACAAACTGCTTGTGTGTTAATTTGCTTGGGTTGTGCATCCACGGTACACCCGCCGTAAGATCTGCATCAATATGCATCTTGCCGGTCGATGCTCCTTGGCCCTGTTTTACCTAGACTAGCCAAGTACTCGCCATTGCTATGAAACAACATAAAACACATAGGCAAATTGGTCAACATTTGTTTTATGACCAAGCACAACTCAGTGTATATCGTGTGTGTCCTTCATCATCCTCTCTGTCTTTCCTCCCATGAACAACCCATACCACTTGTGCCATTGGGTGTAGCATTTTCGTGGATATCGTCTTCAATCACTATGGCTAGAATCCTCTTGACACACTACAAGTTGAAACTGCTCCAATTAGCGTTAATTTTGAATCATATATATTCCTAATCCTATTGAAAAACACCAAATGTATCCCCAGGTTCACATACTTTGCTCACTACCTATGATAGCCGTGTTTTCCGGATGAGGACAGGTATGTATGTGAGTTATATATTAGGAATCTATTTCAAATGTACACTAACGCTATAGGGATAGTGTGCCACATGCCCCTTATTCTCTCCTTTGTGCGGCTATCACCTCCATCTCTCACCGGTGACAACAATACTCCTCTTGCTCCCCCCTTCGCCCACTCGTGTTGTCATTGTGAAGTGGTGCCTTGATAACCATTCCAGTAAGCTTGGGAGTGCTTATTACCCCACCAACGCTAGTTAGACAAGCATGTCTAGTCAAACCCATTCTCCTCATCCTCTTTCTCCCCTTCTGCATTAGGACATGTGCTCATTTAATTAGAAAGAAAGGTTACATCAAAGTGCACAAATAATCACACTTATATAAGCAACTTCACCACATTGCCATCCAACAACAACTTTGTTGCCTCATTACTAACATCAACCACTTTCTTGCCTCATTAACAATTTAACACATTAATAAACTTTAGTTTAACACCAGAATGACAAAGATAATGATGAGATGACATAGAAAATAGTCAATAACCTACCAGATGGTAGGAACACTCCAGAGGACCTCCCCAACATGCGAATTGTACGATATTGTGGTTTTGCCCTCAACACCTATCACAAGCATTAAGACCTACAAATTTTAACGTTATCCAAAGAAAAAGATTTAAAATGACCAGAAAAAGGAATCAACACACACAATTCTTAGAGAGTACAAGAAGGGGATTTTCTATCTAATAGATGTATCATATACCCTCGTTACACCGGTGCCGAAAAATACGTCGAGCATTAGGACTTGTCATAGAAAGAAAACTATACACACAACACTAAATTAGTTTGTCTGTTAATAAATGAAATTGTAACCATGCAATTGCTCCTAAAAGAACGTGAAATCATTGCAAGCAATGTGAAAATTGTTCTGGGTGGAAAATGGGCATTGAGATTATTGGTTTAATAATACCATAAATAGTGTCAAATCAATGGACTGCAACCAGCCGATAATACTCGACAAACAGTAAGTTCCGATGGGGAGGAATTATAGTTATGTCCTTCATAAATTTGAAGCTGAGTGGTACCCAATCTGATAGTCGAGTACTGTTTGCTCATCCTGAGCCTCATGCAACAAGAAAGTGTGTTTAAATGTGCAAGGACAAAAAAATTAAGGTGTGACACATAAAAAAGAGGCTAGTGATATCTACATCTATATCTAATAATAAAGGGACTATTGCTTCTGGTTGTCCGTCATAAGATTAGCCCTAAAGTTGACAGAAATTACTCACTATGCCACCCATAAGTGAAAAAAACGATTCATTTTTTCCATTCACAAGTGTTCGTCGCCTTTGGATCATTACAAAAGATCCCCTTCTGTATCACGAGCACATGGGCATCAAGGTGGCTAGAACTCAGCATGGGAGACCGGGTTCGGGCCCGACTACTCCCCTTTTCAAGTCCTTCTTTTCTTTTCTCGGGCAGATTGAAATGCCTTTCAAAATTACATAACTTTCAAACCATAACTTCAAATTTAACATGTTATGTATGAAAATTCTCCAAAAAAATATGAAGATTTCAAATATACTATTGTCTTGCGTGTTAATCATTTCTAAAATTTTGTTTAGGATGCAATCTTAATTAATATCTTCTTCATATGGGGTATTTTAGAAATACCTATTATTTTTGTTGTCTAATAAATTGAAAACACTTTGAGTACACTTTAAAATCACCCCGCCTGTTTTTTGCGCAACACAACTTATCATGTTGTTTCTCATGAGGCATTGTGAAAGATTTCAAGGGATTTGCTGCTGTTGTCACGTGCGTGTGTAAAGGGTGATTTTTTTTCTTCCGTTGCGACGCACGAGCATGTTTTGCTAGATACGACTATATAGTTTATCTCCGTCAGACATTCCATTTATCTTCCTCGATTATTCTTCTTTGACACTTAAAAATATGTTAGAAACAGATGTGTACATCATGTGCTATTTTTGCATGTGCAATTTAGTATATCTAGATCCGACAATGCTTCATGACACACCTTACTGATCAAAGTGAAAAATCAATATTTTTCTTATGTTTGGCTAATTGTTATGTCTCAAGACCTATAACAATATTAGTTGTAAGAGACTTGTTGACCTAAGGCAAAACTAAGTGAAGGTAAGGGGACATGCGATATAAAGGAAAAAGTTATTAGGAGGTGCTATCAACGCAGAAATGTTCTTATTGGTGAATGTGATGTGATGGCATAAAATGTCACCTCTTCATTATCAATGATAATTTAGTGTATGTTCTATTACGAAAATTTGGCAGAAGTCCTCTGCCAAATGATGTGACTAGTAGGAAGCCGTGTTGTAGGACCGGAGAAGATAAGTCAAGAGGGGGTGAATAGACTCTTAACCAACCAAATGTGCAGTTTTTAGTTTTCTTAAAGTTTAGGCAAATTTTAGCACTAGTTAAGATATCACCAAGACTTCCTACACATGCATATCTAGAGATAGGGCAGCGGAAATGGTAAAGCATGCAATTATGCGGAAAGCAATGGGTAGTGATGGAGGATCAAATGCAATGAAGACACGATGACTTTTGGCGTGGTTCTGATAGGTGGTGCTATTCTACGTCCACATTAATGAAGATTTCAACCCATGGAGGATAATGGTTGCGCGAGTCCACGGAGGGCTCCACCTCGAAGGGTACACGAAGAAGCAACCTTGTCCATTCCATCATGGCTTACGTCCACGAAGGACTAGCCTCACTCGGGTAGATCTTCATGAAGTAGGAGACCTCCTTACCCTTACAAACTCATTGGTTCAACTCCACAATCTCTTGGAGGCTCCCAAGTGACACCTGACCAATCTAGGAGACACCACTCTCCAAAAGGTAATAGATGGTGTTGTTGATGATGAACTCCTTGCTCTTGTGCTTCAAAAGATAGTCTCCCCAACACTCAATCACTCTCTCACAGATTTGGCTTTGGTGGAAGAGGGGATTGAATGGAAAGCAAGTTGGGAAAGGTTAGAAATCAAGGTTCAAATGGTAGGATTGGAATCTCTTGATCTCAACACATGAGTAGATGGTTCTCTCTCAGAAAATGAGTAGCAGAAGTGGTGGTTCGTTCTGATGGATCTCTTTAGAGAGTAAGTGGGGGTGGAGGGGTATATATAGCCTACACCCAAATATCCAACCATTACAAGTCTTTGACCCAACTCAGTGACACCAGACCAAATTCTCGGTGAGACCGACTAGTGTAAAAGATTCGAACGTTGGAGGTTTCAGTGAGACCGATCAGAACATCTCGGTGCGACCGAAGTGCAATGGCTAGGGCAAGACCTCGTTTTAGTACTTTCGATTGTTTCGTCTTGGTAATCCTGAAATGAAGCAACTTCATCACAGAAACTTGGTCATGTCATCTCGGTGAGACCGAGATCCATATCGGTAGAACCGAAATGATAGGGTTTGGGCTTAGGCAGTGTATGTAATCAACTCGGTGAGTCTGGGATATAGGTTTTTGGTGGGACCGAGATGACACTTTAGGGTTTTGGACAGATGTGATGTGGAGAAGTGTTTGAGGATTTTTGGAGCAATATCACTAAGCACTTGAGCAATTGAGTCATGATCACTACCTCATCCCCTTTTAATAGTATTGGCTTTCCTATGGACTCAATGTGGTCTTGGATCACTTAACCAAAAATGTAGAGTCCTGGAGCTTTGCCAATTCTTGTCCTTAGCATTTTGAAGGGGTCCACATCTTCATGTCCTTGCCACTGTTGAACTTATCTGAAATATACTAGAAAGGTGTTAGTCCAACAATATGTATGTTGACATTAATTACCAAAACCACCAAGGGAGCAAATGTGCTTTCATGTGTGTGGCATTGGGTTTGCTTGGTGCCTCGAGGACCTTCTGGACACCGAGGTCGAGGTTGCCCCGCCCTACTGTCGTGTGGGCCAGCACACTGATGATGGATGGACATCTTCATGGTAGAAGGGGTGGATCACTGGTAGGATCATGGTCAATGTTGCCTATATTGTCATGGAAGTGCACGACATGACAGGCGTCAACTGGACTCAGTCAGAAGGTAAAAACACACATAATCTTTTCATGTTTTCTCGTTTTCCTGTTTTCATTACCATGACAACGTGTTAGCAATGTATCCCCTGTTGCAACGCGTGGGTAATTTTCCTAGTATATTTTGAACGACATGAGAGTAAAGATTATTACACTTCAACTTACCTAATAATGTAGAATTTGAATACATTAGGTGAAATAGCTAGGATTAAATGATGTTTACCATTCTTCTTTCTTTTTCTATTAAGAGTACACAAGTTGGTTCACACATTTTTGGCTACTACCACAAGGGTATGTCTCCAGGGGGTTGGAATCCATCCACACTAGCAAAACATCTTCATCCATGCATGATCAAGCATAGTTTTTGTTTTTTTGTACTGCTATGCACATAATTTGTACATGTATTGCAGATTCTACACATTCCCCCCTAGGCAGTGGTACTAGGGTTCAAAGTTCCTCTTGGTGATTGCATCACTACAAAGTCCATATCGGTCTTCGTACCAGACCTCGCTATACACACGCAACCTCCGTGTTGCCCTACACACCTCACTCTCTGATGAGTAAACTTTACACTCATTTCCCCCTTGTTTGAACATGATATTCTCATATAACAAAGAAAATGGTTAACTATACCAACTAAATTATGTGGTTAACTATACCAACAAAGTAACAAAAGAATAGACTCTCTGATATTATAGTATGATAAAAAATATTAAATAAGTATACATCTTTGGTACAAAATTATTTATTTTATTTCACATCCGGTCCTAAATTTGCTTGGGTCATTCCTTCTATGAGTTGTAATTTCGTTACCTTCCATTGTCGCGGGAATGTCAGCTCAACCGTATCGATCTCAGTTAAAGTCGAACCATGAGATGTTGTGTTGGAGATGACACCATCAAGTTGGTTTGCATAGTAAAATGATGTGGTTGTGATGGATGCAGTGGCTCTGAGACACCTAGAGAAGTATTGATGTTGATGTGTGTGTGTGTTGATTTCCCTAGTGGTATGTGGCATAAAGATGGTGACAATGATGAGTTTCGTGTGGTGAGCCTTTGGAAGACATCGGGTTTTAGGGAGGCTAGTTTGTTGTGGGTAGCCCTAATGCTCCTGTTCTGAGCATACTCTAGATTGGATTCATGATCCTCTACTTCAACCTTGAGGATAATTGCAATCAGATGCTCTCGTGTAACATAAACATGTGCATGATAGCTTTCATGCACTATGGCTCCCTCCCCAAGTGCTTGTAATTATCGCTAGGTGGTCTATGGAGATGGATGTAATTTTTGTTATTTCGGATTTTCTTTAGTGCCATGATATTTGATGAATAGATTGGAAGTTTTCCGTAGAAAAATAGAGGAGGCATATGAGCATTGCCTTGGACCACCCCCTCCTCGCACATGTTTATATCTCAATCTTGCCCCCATCTACTTGTATGCGATGTCGCCTCATTCCTACTCCCCTCCCTAATAACATAATTTAAACATTATTGTGATTGCCAATGGTCATTCAAACTAGTCTTCACCAAAATCATATAATTCTAAATGTTGAGAAGATGAAACCCACCACTCCTATCAACCACTTGCTTGTGTCTTATACCCTACGTTGCCGACTTTCACATGGGCATCACCTCACATCACTCTCACCCTAAACCTGCCACCTCCACCTTGCGAGCCCTACTACCATGAAGGAAATATGTCCTAGAGGCAATAATAAAGTTGTTATTTATATTTCCTTATATCATGATAAATGTTTATTATTCATGCTAGAATTGTATTAACCGGAAACTTAGTACATGTGTGAATACATAGACAAACAGAGTGTCACTAGTATGCCTCTACTTGACTAGCTCGTTGAATCAATGATGGTTATGTTTCCTAACCATAGACATGAGTTGTCACTTGATTAACGAGAACACATCATTAGAGAATGATGTGATTGACTTGACCCATCCGTTAGCTTAGCACGATGATCGTTTAGTTTGTTGCTATTTCTTTTTTCATAACTTATACATGTTCCTATGACTATGAAATCATGCAACTCCCGAATACTGGAGGAACACTTAGTGTGCTATCAAACGTCACAACGTAACTGGGTGACTATAAAGATGCTCTACACGTGTCTCTGATGGTGTTTGTTGAGTTGGCATAGATCGAGATTAGGATTTGTCACTCCGAGTATCGGAGAGGTATCTCTGGGCCCTCTCGGTAATGCACATCACTATAAGCCTTGCAAGCAATGTAACTAATGAGTTAGTTATGGGATGATGCATTACAGAACGAGTAAAGGGACTTGCCGGTAACGAGATTTAACTAGGTATTAAGATATCGATGATCAAATCTCGGGCAAGTAACATACCGATGACAAAGGGAACAACGTATGTTGTTATGCGGTTTGACCGATAAAGATCTTCATTGAATATGTGGGAGCCAATATGAACATCCAGGTTCTGCTATTGGTTATTGACCGGAGACGTGTCTCAGTCATGTATACATAGTTCTCGAACCCGTAGGGTCTGCACGCTTAACATTCGGTGATAATCGGAATTATGAGTTTATGTGTTTTGATGTACCGAAGGTAGTTCAGAGTCCCGGATGTGATCACGGACATGATGAGGAGTCTCAAATTGGCCGAGACATAAATATCCATATATTGGATGACTATGTTTGGACATCGGAAATGTTTCGAGAGAGTTCAGGCATATACCGGAGTACCGGGGGGTTACCGGAACCCCCCGGGGAGTCAATGGGCCTTAATGGGCCATAGTGGAAAGAAGGAGGAGGCGGCCAAGGTGCCCCCCCAAGCCCAATCCGAATTGGAGGGGGGCGCCCCCCTTTCCTTCTCTCCTTCTCCCCCTTCCTTCCCTCTCCTACTCCAACTAGGGAAGGGGGAATCCTACTCCCATCGGGAGTAGGACTCCCCCCTTGGGTGCGCTTAGGATGCCGTCCCTCTCCCCCTCCTCCACTCCTTTATATACGGGGGAAGGGGGCACCCCATAGTCACAAGTTGATAATTGATCTCTTAGCCGTGTGCGGTGTCCCCCTCCACCATAATCCACCTCGGTCATATCGTTGCAGTGCTTAGGCGAAGCCCTGCGCCGGTAGCTTCATCATCACTGTCATCACGCCGTCATGATGACAAAGCTCTCCCACGACACTCTGCTGGATCGTGAGTTTGTGGGACGTCACCGAGCCGAACGTGTGCATATCGCAGAGGTACCTTACTTTCGGTACTAGGATCGGTCGATCATGAAGACGTACGACTACATCAATTGCGTTGTCATAACACTTCCGCTTACGGTCTATGAGGGTATGTAGACAACACTCTCCCCTCTTGTTGCTATGCATCACCATGATCTTGCGTGTGCGTAGGAATATTTTTGAAATTACCGCATTCCCCAACAGTGGCATCCGAGCCAGGTCTATGCATAGATGTTATATGCACGAGTATAACACAAAGGAGTTGTGGGCATGGGTATATACATATTGCTTCCTGTCACTAGTTGATTCTTGATTCAGTGGTATTGTTGGATGAAGCGGCCCAGACCGACATTACGCGTACGCTTACATGAGACTGGTTCTACCGACGTGCTTCGCACACAGGTGGCTGGTGGGTGTCAGTTTCTCCAACTTTAGTTGAATCGGATTCAATGAACAGGGTTCTTTCTGAAGATTAAAAAGCAATCACCATAGCGCGTTGTGGTTTTTGATGCGTAGGTAAGAACGGTTTTTGCTCAGCCCGTAGCAGCCACGTAAAACTGGCAACAACAAAGTAGACAACGTCTAACTTGTTTTTGCAGGGCATGTTGTGATGTGATATGGTTAAGAGATGATGCTAAATTTTATTGTATGAGATGATCATGTTTTGTAACACAGTTATCGGCAACTGGCAGAAGCCGTATGGTTGTCGCTTTATTGTATGAAATGCAATCGCCATGTAATTGCTTTACTTTATCACTAAGCAGTAGCGATAGACGTAGAAGCAATAGTTGGCGAGACGACAACGATGCTTCAATGGAGATCAAGGTGTTGGAGAACACAGTATTTAATTTTTACCTACGATCACATAAGATCTATCTAGGAGATGAATAGCAACAAGAGGGGAGAGTGTGTCTACGTACCCTCGTAGACCGAAAGCGGAAGCGTTAAGTAACACGGTTGATGTAGTCGAACGTCTTCGCAATCCAACCGATCCAAGTACTGAACGCACGGCACCTCCGCGATCTACACATGTTCAGCTCGGTGACGTCCCTTGAACTCTTGATCCAGTTGAGACTGAGGGAGAGTTTCGTCAACATGATGATGACGAAGTTACCGACGCAGGGCTTCGCCTAAGCACCACGACAATATGACCGAGGTGGAAAACTATGGAGGGGTGCTGAGGGAGTCCTGGATTAGGGGGTCTCCAGACAGCCAGACTATATCCTTTGGCTGGACTGTTGGACTATGAAGATACAAGATTGAAGACTTCGTCTCGTGTCCGGATGGGACTCTACTTAGCGTGGAAGGCAAGCTAGGCAATATGGATATGGATATCTCCTCCTTTGTAACCGACCTTGTGTAACCCTAACCCTCTCCGGTGTCTATATAAATCGAAGGGTTTTAGTTTGTAGGACAACAACCAGAACATACAATCATACCATAGGCTAGCTTCTAGGGTTTAGCCTCTCTGATCTCGTGGTAGATCTATTCTTGTACTACCCATATCATCAATATCAATCAAGCAGGACGTAGGGTTTTACCTCCATCAAGAGGGCCCGAACCTGGATAAAACATCGTGTCCCCTGCCTCCTATTACCATCCGGCCTAGACGCATAGTTCGGGACCCCCTACCCGAGATCCGCCAGTTTTGACACCGACATTGGTGCTTTCATTGAGAGTTCCTCTATGTCGTCGCCGTTAGGCTTGATGGCTCCTACTATCATCGATAGCGATGCGGTCCAGGGTGAGACTTTTCTCCCCAGACAGATCTTCGTATTCGGCGGCTTTGCACTGTGTAGCCACTGTTGATGATTTAACCGACATGCTCGACTTCGACTCCGAAGACATCGACGGTATGGACGACGATGTAGGAGACGAACATGAACCAGCGCCTATAGGGCACTAGAAAGCCACCTTGTCATATGACATATACATGGTGGATACACCCAACGAAGGCAATGGCGACGAGATAGCGGAGGATGACCCCTCCAAGAAGCAACCCGAGCGCCGATGTCAGCGGCGCCGCTCTAAGTCCCGCCAAAGCAAAAGTGGTGATACCGGCACAGGAGATAATAACACTCCGGATAGTGCCGAAGACAACAACAATCCCCTCCAGCAAGATTTAGAGCAGGAGGATGAAGGAGCCAGCTCTCCTGAGAGAGCGGCAGACAGAGAGGAGGAGGATGACAATTACATGCCCCCCTCCGAAGACGAGGCAAGCCTCAGCGACGATGAATTCGCCGTACCAGAGGATCCCGTCGAACAAGAGCGCTTCAAGCGCCGGCTTATGGCCACGACAAATAGCCTGAAGAAAAAGCAGCAGCAGCTTCAAGCTGATCAAGATCTGCTAGCTGACAGATGGACTGAAGTCCTCGCGGCCGAGGAATATAAACTCGAGCGCCCCTCCAAGAATTACCCAAAGTGCAGGTTACTACCCCGACTGGAGGAAGAAGCGTATGATATGGCTGATCGGCCACTTCGTGGCCGCGATAGAGAGGCATCCCAGCCAAAAGCTCAGCCCCCACCCCGGCGCCATTTCAATAAAAAGGCATGGGGAGATACGCCAGACCCGCGAGACATATTGGAGGACAAAGCAAAGCATGCAAGATCGATCTACGGATCACGAGGGTGCACCACTCTGCGAGACGATAAACGTCACGCCGGATACAGTAAAAGCAAATCCGGCCGGGCCGAACACAGCGGGCAAGACCCTTTCGAGCTGCGTCGCGATATAGCCCAATACAGAGGCGCCGCACACCCCTTATGCTTCACAGACGAAGTAATGGAACATCAATTCCCAGAAGGTTTCAAACCTGTAAATATTGAATCATACGACGGCACAACAGATCCCGTAGTATGGATCGAGGATTTCCTCCTCCACATCCACATGGCCCGCGGTGATGACTTACACGCCATCAAATACCTCCCACTAAATCTCAAAGGACAAGCGCGACATTGGCTTAACAGCTTGCCAGCGGACTCCATTAGCTGTTGGGAAGATCTGGAAGCCGCATTCCTCGACAACTTTCAGGGCACTTATGTGCGACCACCAGACGCCGATGACTTGAGCCACATAATTCAGCAACCAGAAGAGTCGGCCAGGCAATTCTGGACTCGGTTCGTTACAAAGAAAAATCAGATCGTTGATTGTCCGGATGCAGAGGCCTTAGCGGCTTTCAAACACAACATCCGAGATGAGTGGCTAGCCCGGCACCTTGGTCAGGAAAAGCCGAAATCTATGGCAGCTCTCACGATGCTCATGACCCGCTTTTGTGCGGGAGAAGACAGCTGGCTGGCTCGCAGTAATAACATATCAAAGAACCATGGTACCCCGGATACCAAAGACGGCAATAGCAGGTCGCGTCGCAACAAACATAAGCGCCGCATTAACAGCGAAAATACCAAGGATATGGAACTCAATGCCGGATTCAAAGGCTCTAAACCCGGTCAGCGGAAAAAGCCATTCAAACAAAGTACGTTGGGTCCGTCCAGCTTGGACCGTATACTCGATCGCTCGTGTCAAATACATGGAACCCTAGACAAACCAGCCAATCACACCAACAGGGATTGTTGGGTGTTCAAGCAGGCCGGCAACTTAATTGCCGAAAACAAGGACAAGGGGCCGCATAGCGATGACGAGGAGGAACCCCGACAGCCGCACACCGGAGGGCAGAAGAGGTTTCCCTTGCAAGTGCGGATGGTGAACATGATATACGCGACCCACATCCCCAAGAGGGAGCAGAAGCGTGCGCTCAGGGACGTATATGCGTTGGAGCCAGTCGCCCCAAAGTTCAACCCTTGGTCCTCCTGTCCGATCACCTTCGATCGCAGGGACCACCCCACTAGTATCCGTCATGAAGGATTTGCCGCACTGGTCCTAGACCCAATCATTGATGGATTCCACATCACTCGAGTCCTTATGGATGGCGGTAGCAGCCTGAACCTGCTTTATCAGGACACAGTGCGCAAAATGGGTATAGACCCCTCAAGGATCAAACCCACAAAAACGACCTTTAAAGGCGTCATTCCAGGTGTGGAGGCCCATTGCACAGGCTCAATTACACTGGAAGTGGTCTTCGGATCCCCGGATAATTTCCGAAGCGAAGAGTTAATCTTCGATATAGTCCCGTTCCGCAGTGGTTATCACGCGCTACTCAGGTGAACCGCATTTGCTAGATTCAATGCGGTACCGCATTATGCATACCTAAAGCTCAAGATGCCAGGACCTCGCGGAGTTATTATAGTCAATGGAAACATAGAGCGCTCTCTCTGAACAGAGAAGCACACCGCGGCCCTCGCAGTAGAAGCGCAAAGCAGCCTCTCAAGGCAATCAACCAGTTCGGCGCTTCAAAGCCCGGACACCTTCAAGCGCGCTTGGGGCAATTGGCAAATAGACCGCCTGGCGCGATCTGAGCTCGCGTAGCAATACGGCGGCCACCCCAATCCCAGCCCAACGGCAAAACTCGTGCCGCGCGTACATAATTACACATTAAAAATACCATGGGCACAGGTGGGGAGGGGGGCACAACTGCGGCACGCCCCAAGACACGGCTTAAACCGCACTAGGGGCTTCCCGTTTTGTTAAATTTTTTTCAGGACCTTAATCTCTGGAAACACTGTCCGACAACACTATTGCCGAACACATGATGCAACAACCAAGGAGGCAGACAACTACGTCATACCACGGAATTCCCAGGTCGATTACAGTAACGAGCGAAATATTTGATTTAATATCATTCCTCAGCTTGCCCTTGGAAGGGACATAGTCCTACTCTTTGCTTATCGCACTATCTGTATCACTCTGCTTTAACACAATTTTTTAATAAACAATGCATGACATTATCACTATTATTGCATTCTTGTTATATATATATCTATGTGTTCATTAATGACGCCTTGCAACCGTACACCCTGGTACGGCTAATACACCAGGGGCTTACGTACCTCACAATACAGTGTGAAAAGTATGAACACTTTCACAAGTGCGGCACCCCGAACTTATAGCATTATATGCATCAGCTCCGAATCATGTCTTTGGTCAAATGTTGGGTTTGCCTGGCTCCTATGTTTTGGTACCTTACGTTCCGCTCTATCGGCTAAGGTAGCGCTAGGAGAACTACTGCGATTGTGCCCCGGTTCTGCTAGGTTCAGCACCTCAGTAGAGAAACCTAAAACTGATTGTCATGATAAGGCGAGAGACTGGTCGTTGTTCGGCGAGGTTTTCGAGTCCCTAAAGACTTATGCCGCTTAGAGCGAGGGGCCAGCCCTGTCCGGCTTAAAGGCGTGTATCGCGCCCCAAATTCGGCCTTCCGAATACCAGGGGCTTCACCGAAATTTAAAATTATAGAATTCTATGGCTAAATGAGAGTGATAAAGCATTATTAGTCTGGTTGCCTTGTTCGCTGTGCTGAGCACCTCCCTCGAAGGACCCAAACATGGGAACAATAGTGCTCAGGTTTATCTCGAACACCCCAGCACTCGTGGCATGGGGGCAAAAGCCGAGGACTAGCCATCTCTCAGATTGGATAAATAGCCAAACAGAAGGTAATATTTTAAATTCAAACAAGCGTCACAAAGCGCATATGAAACAAGTTTTCATAAATACAGGATAAAACGAGCAAGTATCATTCAAATATTACATCTTTTGAACACTCGTCCACGATAAGACGGGCACCCGGCAGAACACCCTCGTAGTACATCTCGGGGTGGCGGTGCTCCTTGCCCTCCGGCGGCCCCTCCTTGATCAGCTTCACGGCGTCTAGCTTGATCCACTGCAATTTCACACGGGCGAAAGCCCGGCGTGCACCTTCAATGCAGACATATCGCTTGAAGACCTCCAGCCGCGGGTAGGCATCCATAAGCCGCCTCACCAGGCCGAAGAAGCCGTTTGGAAGGGCGTCGCCAGGCCACAGCCGGACTATAAAGCTCTTCATGGCCAGATCGGCCGCCTTATGTAGCTCGACCATCTGCTTCAGCTGGTCGCTCATTGGCACCGGGTGTTCGGCCTCAGCATACTAAGACCAAAACAGCTTCTCCGTTGAGCTTCCATCCACGGCCTGGTAAAATTGTGCTGCATCAGACACGCTGCGGGGCAAATCTGCGAATGCTCCTGGAGAGCTCCGGATTCGGGTAAGTAATCGGTAATTTACTTTTACATGCTTGCTTTGCATATAGAAAGCCTTACCCGCCGCTATATTCTTCATTGCGTCGATCTCCTGGAGGGCCTTTTAGGCTTCGGCCTTGGCACTTCTTGCGCTCTCGAGGTCCGCGGCAAGCTCAGACTCCCGCGTCTTTGAGTCAACCTCCAACGCATCGTGCTTCGCCACGAGAGCCTGTAGCTCTTCCTGCACCTCGCCCACCCGAGCCTCGTGCTTCTCTCGCTCGGTGCGCTCCTTGGCCGCTATATCCTCGGCCTTGGTTAGCGCTTGCTTCAGGGTCGCCACCTCGATCGTGGCCCCCGACAAATATACGTTGATCCTGTCATTTTGCAATCGCGTCTTCTTTTATATATACATATCTATAGACATGGTATTACTTACCCTTGTTCTCCTCGAGCTGCCTCTTGGCAAGGCCGAGCTCTTTCTTGGACCCCTCGAGGTCCTGCTTCAGTATGGCGACCTCCGCAGTTAGTGCGGCGGACGCCAACATCGAAGCCTGCATATGCATATTGACATACTTATATTAGACTCCTGCGATATTATTTGATCCTCTGTTCGGCTTTTCTTTGTGGACACCGAACAAAGCATCAGGGGCTACTGTCTATGCGGTAATATTTCTACTACATTTTAAAACACTTACCTCAAAGCCTGTTAGAAGGCTGGCATAGGCTTCAGTCAATCCGCTCTTGGCGGACTGAACCTTCTGGATCACCGCACTCATGATAGTGCGGTGCTCCTCGTCGATGGAAGCGTTGTGAAGCGCTTCCAGCAGATTGTCCGGCACCTCTGGATGGACAGAGGTCACCGGCACAGGTGTCTTGCCCTTCTTAGAAGGAGGCCACCTGCCCGAGCCCAGAACAGTTGGAGGGTCCGGCGCGGTGTTCGGCTGAGGGCCGAACTCGGAGCTCTCAGGGGCCCCGTCCCCCCGGCTCCCGGAGTCCGGAAGGTCACCTTGAGGCGCCTCCGGGACTGTCTCCCCTCGGTCCGGTGCCTCCTGAGACAACACCTCGGCGTTGTCGGTAGGATGAGGGGAGGTGGCGGTCGGGACTGGATCGCTGTCCATGTCCGACGAGCCCAGGGAGCCGTCCGATGACACCTCGATATTGGCTCGTGGCGGCCTGCATAGTTATGTTCGGCGTTAGGGAAAACAGTGCGACAAAGGAATTCTATGAGTTACTCTAGTATCCGAACACTTACGATCTCCCCGAGGGCTTGGCGCTGGGCAGCCACTCGTCTTCGCCTTCGGCGGCGGTGGTGGAACTATCCGGAAGGAGAGTCCTTCCCTTCTTGGACCCTTCGGCCTCCCCGGTTGGGGCGGCCTTCCTTTTCTTGTCTCCCCCGCCTGGAGGGGGAGCATCTTCTTCTTCCTCCTCGTCTTCGGGGGAAGAGTGTGCCGCAGAGTTATCGGACGATGAGTCCGATAACACCTGGCGTCGGGAACTCTTTCGGGTTCCCTTGGCCTTCTTGGTCTTCTCCGGCACCTTGTAAGGAGCCGGAGCCAACATCTCCGTCAGGAGAGCGCCCGCAGTGTCTTCGGGCAAAGGGGCCGGGCAGTTAATCTGCCCCGACATCTCCACCCAGTCCTATCAAAGGCATGGAGATTAGACCCCGCGCATAATTAAGCTAGGGAAAATAAACGTCCTACGAGACGTATTGAACTCACCGAACGCGCTAGGCGCTTTGCGCTCAGTCCGCGGTCCTCGGCAAGAGAAGGGGGGACCTCGGCGCCCTTGAACAGCACCTTCCAGACGTCCTTGTGCGTTGTATCGAAGGGCTCGCTCAGAGTCTGGTGCTGGGCCGGGTTGAACTCCCACAAGGTAAAATCCCGTTGTTGACACGGGAGGATCCGGCGGATGAGCATAACTTGGACTATGTTGACAAGCTTGAGCTTCTTGCTTGCCATGCTCCGGATACATTTCTGGAGTCCATCCAGCTCCACCGATGAACCCCACGACAAGCCCTTCTCTTTCCAGGAAGTGAGCCGTGTTGGGAATCCGGATCGAAACTCAGGGGATGCCGCCCATTTGGCGTCGCGCGGCTCGGTGATGTAGAACCACGCCGATTGCCATCCCTTTATTGTCTCCACGAAGGAGCCTTCGAGCCATATGACGTTGGGCATCTTGCCCACCATGGCTCTGCCGCATTCTGCTTGTTGGCCTCGTACTACCTTTGGCTTGATATTGAAGGTCTTTAACCACAGGCCGAAGTGGGGCCGGATGCGGAGGAAAGCCTCACACACGACGATGAACGCCGAAATGTTGAGGATGAAGTTCGGGGCCAAATCATGAAAGTCCAGTCCGTAGTAGAACATGAGACCACGGACGAATGGATGGAGGGGAAACCCTAGTCCGCGGAGGAAGTGGTGAAGGAAAACTACCCTCTCGTGAGGTTCCGGGGTAGGGACGATCTGCCCCGCAGTGGGCAGCTGATGCACGATGTTCGCGGCTAAGTATCCGGCTCCGCGCAGCTTCTTGATGTCTCCCTCCGTGACGGAGGAGACCATCCACCTGCCTCCCGCTCCGGACATGGTTGGAGAAGGTTGAGGTGGGAAGAGCGGGCTTGGGCGCTAGAGTTCAAGTGTGCGAAAACGGATGAGCAAAGGAGGAAGAAGGCGTGGATAGGAAGGTGAATCCTTATCCCTTTATATGGGCGGATGAAACTATGCGTTCCCACTTGCCTGGTAAAACTCGCTTATCCCCCAAGCACCGTAATTGATGGCGTGGTTGGGTTACCCACGCCCGTATTGATGAGAATCCCGTAATAAGGGGACACGATCTCTGCTTTGACGAGACGTGTCGAAAAACTGCCTCGCGTTATGTGCGGGGCTGGTTAAAGGAAACGGTTCGAATAATCACCGGGCCATGACATAACGTCATGCTGCCAAAACAAGCCAGCAAATTAGATCTGCGAAAAATATTATTCTCTCTACGGTGGAATGTGGAACTTATTTTGTAGGGTCGGACACTATCCTCGTATTCAAATTCTTCTGTGATGTATTCGGAGAAGGAACCCGCCTTGCAATGCCGAAGACAATACTGTGCGCCGGACTCATCATCATTGAAGCCTGGTTCAGGGGCTACTAAGGGAGTCCTGGATTAGGGGGGTCTCCAGACAGCCGGACTATATCCTTTGGCCGGACTGTTGGACTACGAAGATACAAGATTGAAGACTTCGTCTCGTGTCCGGATGGGACTCTACTTGGCGTGGAAGGCAAGCTAGGCAATACAGATATGGATATCTCCTCCTTTGTAACCGACCTTGTGTAACCCTAACCCTCTCCGGTGTCTATATAAACCGAAGGGTTTTAGTCCATAGGACAACAACCAGAACATACAATCATACCATAGGCTAGCCTCTAGGGTTTAGCCTCTCTGATCTCGTGGTAGATCTACTCTTGTACTACCCATATCATCAATATCAATCAAGAAGGACGTAGGGTTTTACCTCCATCAAGAGGGCCCGAACCTGGGTAAAACATCGTGTCCCCTGCCTCCTGTTAGCATCCGGCCTAGATGCACAGTTCGGGACCCCCTACCCGAGATCCGCCGGTTTTGACACCGACAGGTGCACCGCACACGGCTAAGACAAATCTTGGAGTGTCTTTGGGGTGCCCCCTGCCATGTATGTAAAGGAGGGAGGAGGAGGAGGCCGGCCTAGGAGGGGCGTGCCTATAGGGGGAGTCCAACTAGGATTCCCAATCCTAGTTGGAGTCCCCTTCCTTTTCCAAGAGGGGAGAGAGGGAAGGACTAGGAGAGGGAGAAGGAAAGAGGGGGGGGGCGCCGCCCCCTCCCTGGTCCAATTCAGACTTGCCATTGGGGGGGTGGCCAACCCTTGAGACCCTTCTCTCCTTTCCCGTATGGCCCATTAAGGCCCACTACTTCCCCCGGCGAATTCCCGTAACTCTCCGGTACTCCAAAAAATACCTGAATCACTCGGAACATTTCCGATGTTCGAATATAGCCTTCCAATATATTGATCTTTACGTCTAGAACATTTTGAGACTCCTCGTCATGTCCGTGATCTCATCCGGGACTCCGAACAACCTTCGGTACATCAAATCACATAACTCATAAGACAAATCATCATCGAACGTTAAGCGTGCGGACCCTACGGGTTCGAGAACTATGTAGATGACCGAGACACATCTCCGGTCAATAACCAATAGCGGAACCTGGATGCTCATATTGGCTCCTACATATTCTACAAAGATCTTTATCGGTCAAACCGCATAACAACATACGTTGTTCCCTTTGTCATCGGTATGTTACTTGCCCGAGATTCGACCGTCGGTATCATCATACCTAGTTCAATCTCATTACCAGCATGTCTCCTTACTCGCTCCGTAATGCAACATCCCGCAACTAACTCATTAGTCACATTGCTTGCAAGGCTTATAGTGACGTGCATTACTGAGAGGGCCCGGAGATACCTCTCTGACAATCGGAGTGACAAATCCTAATCTCGATCTATGACAACTCAACAAACACCATCGGAGACACCTGTAGAGCATCTTTATAATCACCCAGTTACGTTGTGACGTTTGATAGCACACAAGGTGTTCCTCCGGTATTCGGGAGTTGCATAATCTCATAGTCAGAGGAACATGCATAAGTCATGATGAAAGCAATAGCAATAAAACTAAACGATCATTTATGTTAAGCGAACGGGTGGGTCTTGTCCATCACATCATTCTCTAATGACGTGATCCCGTTCATCAAATGACAACACATGTCTATGGTCAGGAAACTTAACCATCTTTGATTAACGAGCTAGTCAAGTAGAGGCATACTAGGGACACTCTGTTTTGTCTATGTATTCACACATGTACTAAGTTTCCGATTAATACAATTCTAGCATGAATAATAAACTTTTATCATGATATAAGGAAATATGAATAACAACTTTATTATTGCCTCTAGGGCATATTTCCTTCAGTCTCCCACTTGCACTAGAGTCAATAATCTAGTTCACATCGCCATGCGATTTAACACCAATAGTTCACATCCTTATGTGATTAGTTCACATCTCCATGTGACTAATACCCAAAGGGTTTACTGGAGTCAATAATCTAGTTCACATCGCTATGTGATTAACACCCAAAGAGTGATCATGTTTTGCTTGTGAGAGAAGTTTAGTCAACGGGTCTGCCACATTCAGAGCCGTATGTATTTTTGCAAAAAAATTATGTCTACAATGCTCTGCACGAAGCTACTCTAGCTAATCGCTCCCACTTTCAATATGTTTCTAGATCGAGACTTAGAGTCATCCAGATTGGTGTCAGAGCTTGCATCGACGTAACTCATTACGACGAACTCTTTGTCACCTCCATAACCGAGAAACATTTCCTTATTCCACTAAGGATAATTTTGACCGCTATTCAGTGATCCACTCCTGGATCACTATTGTACCCTCTTGCCAAACTCATGGTGAGGTACACAATAGGTCTGGTACACAACATAGCATACTTTATAGAACCTATGACTGAGGCATAGAGAATGACTTTTCATTCTCTTTCTATTTTCTGCCGTGGTCGGGTTTTGAGTCTTTACTCAACTTCACACCTTGCAACATAGGCAAGAACTCCTTCTTTGACTATTCCATTTTGAACTACTTCAAAAACTTTGTCAAGGTATGTACTCATTGAAAAAATTTATCAAGCGTCTTGATCTATCTCTATAGATCTTGATGATCAATATGTAAGCAGCTTCACCAAGGTCTTTCTTTCAAAAACTCCTTCCAAACACTCCTTTATGCTTTCCAAAAAATTCTACATTATTTCTGATCAACAATATGTCATTCACATATACTTATCAGAAATGTTGTAGTGCTCCCACTCACTTTCTTGTAAATACAGGCTTCACCGCAAGTCTGTATAAAACTATATGCTTTGATCAAGTCATCAAAGTGTATATCCCAACTCCGAGATGTTTGCACCAGTCCATAGATGGATCGCTGGAGCTTGCACACTTTGTTAACACCTTTAGGATTGACAAAACTTTCTTGTTGTATCATATACAACTCTTTTTTAAGAAATCCATTAAGGAATGCAGTTTTTACATCCATTTGCCAGATTTCATAAAATGTGGCAATTGCTAACATGATTCAGACAGACTTAAGCATCGCTACGAGTGAGAAAATCTCATCGTAGTCAACACCTTGAACTTGTCGAAAACATTTTGCGACAATTCGAGCTTTGTAGATAGTAACACTACTATCAGCGTCCGTCTTCCTCTTGAAGATCCATTAATTCTCAATGGCTTGCCGATCAATGGGCAAGTCCACAAAAGTCCACACTTTGTTCTCATACATGGATTCTATCTCAAATTTCATGGCCTCAAGCCATTTTGCAGAATCCGGGCTCATCATCGCTTCCTCATAGTTCGTAGGTTCGTCATGGTCAAGTAACATGACCTCCAGAACAGGATTACCATACCACTCTGGTGCGGATCTTACTCTGGTTGACCTACGAGGTTCGGTAGTAACTTGATCAGAAGTTTTCATGATCATCGTCATTAGCTTCCTCACTAATTGGTGTAGGAATCATGGAACTGATTTCTGTGATGAACTACTTTCCAATAATGGAGCAGGTACAATTACCTCATCAAGTTCTACTTTCTTCCCACTCACTTCTTTCGAGAGAAAATCCTTCTCTAGAAAGGATCCACTCTTAGCAACAAAGATCTTGCCTTCGGATCTGTGATAGAAGGTGTATGCAACAGTTTCTTTTGGGTATCCTATGAAGACGCACTTCTCCGATTTTGGTTTGAGCTTATCAGGTTGAACTTTTTCACATAAGCATCACAACCCCAAACTTTAAGAAACGACAGCTTAGATTTCTTGCTAAACCAAAGTTCATACGGTGTCATCTCAACGGATTTTTAGGCGTTGCCCTATTTATCGTGAATGCAGTTGTCTCTAATGCATAACCCCACAACGATAGTGGTAATTCGGTAAGAGACATCATAGATTGCACCATATCAAATAAAGTACGGTTATGACATTCAGATACACCATTACATTATGGTGTTTGATGTCTACTACACAACCTTCTTCTTGTAGACGTTATTGGGCTTCCAAGTGCAGAGGTTTGTAGGACAGTAGCAAATTTCCCTCAAGTGGATGACCTAAGGTTTATCAATCCATAGGAGGCGTAGGATGAAGATGGTCTCTCTCAAGCAACCCTGCAACCAAATAACAAAGAGTCTCTTGTGTCCCCAACACACCCAATACAATGTAAATTGTATAGGTGCACTAGTTCGGCGAAGAGATGGTGATACAAGTGCAATATGGATGGTAGATAAAGGTATTTGTAATCTGAAATTATAAAAACAGCAAGGTAACGAATGATAAAAGTGAGCGTAAACGGTATTGCAATGCATGGAAATAAGGCCTAGGGTTCATACTTTCACTAGTGTAAGTTCCCTCAACAATAATAACATAATTGGATCACATAACTATCCCTCAACATGCAACAAAGAGTCACTCCAAAGTCACTAATAGAGGAGAATGAACGAAGAGATTATGGTAGGGTATGAAACCACCTCAAAATTATTCTTTCCAATCAATCCGTTGGGCTATTCCTATAATTGTCACAAACAAGCCTAGAGTTCGTACTAGAATAACACCTTAAGACACAAATCAATCAAAACCCTAATGTCACCTAGATACTCCAATGTCACCTCAAGTATCCGTGGGTATGATTATACGATATGCATCACACAATCTCAGATTCATCTATTCAACCAACACAAAAGACCTCAAAGAGTGCCCCAAAGTTTCTACCGGAGAATCACGACGAAAACGTGTGCCAACCCCTATGCATAGGTTCATGGGCAGAACCCGCAAGTTGATTACCAAAACATACATCAAGTGAATCACATGGTATCCCACTGTCACCATAGATACGCACGGCAAGACATACATCAACTGTTCTCAAATCTTTAAAGACTCAATCCGATAAGATAACTTCAAAGGGGAAACTCAATCCATTACAAGAGAGTAGAGGGGGAGAAACTTCATAAGATCAAACTATAATAGCAAAGCTCGCGATACATCAAGATCATGCCACCTCAAGAACACGAGAGAGAGAGAGAGAGATCAAACACATAGCTACTGGTACATACCCTCAGCCCCGAGGGAGAACTACTCCCTCCTCGTCATGGAGAGCACCGGGATGATGAAGATGGCCACCGGAGAGGGATTCCCCCTCCGGCAGGGTGCCAGAACGGGTCTAGATTGGCTTTTGGTGGCTATGGAGGCTTCTGGCGGCGGAACTCCCGATCTATTGTGCTCTCGGATGTTTTTAGGGTATATGGAGATATATAGGCGGAAGAAGTACGTCAGGGGGGCCACGAGGGGCTCACGAGGGTGGAGGGCGTGCCCCCTGCCTCGTGACCTCCTCGTAGATCCCCCAACATGCACTCCAAGTCTTCTGGGCTTCTTTCCTTCCAAAAACGAGTTCCGTGAAGTTTCAGGTCAATTGGACTCCGTTTGATTTTCCTTTGCTTCGAAACCCTAAAACAGGTAAAAACAGAAACTGGCACTGGGCTCTGGGTTAATAGGTTAGTCCCAAAAATGATATAAAAGTGTATAATAAAGCCCATAAACATTCAAAAAGTAGATAATATAGCATGGAGCAATCAAAAATTATAGATACGTTGGAGACGTATCAGCATCCCCAAGCTTAATTCCTACTCGTCCTCAAGTAGGTAAATGATAAAAATGGAATTTTTGATGCGGAGTGCTACTTGGCATAATTTGAATGTGATTCTTCTTTAATTGTGGTATGAATATTCAGATCCATCAGATTCAAGACAAAAGTTCATATTGACATAAAAATGATAATACTTCAAGCATACTAACTAAGCAATTTGTCTTCTCAAAATAACATGGCCAAAGAAAGTTCATCCCTACAAAATCATATAGTTTAGTCATGCTTCATTTTCGTCACACAAGAATGCTCTCATCATGCACAACCCCGATGACAAGCCAAGCAATTGTTTCATACTTTAGTAATCTAAAACCTATAAACTTTCACGCAATACATGAGCACGAGCCATGGATATAGCACTATGGGTGGAATAGATAATGAGGGGGGTTATGTGGAGAAGACAAAAAGGGAGAAGATAGTCTCACATCAACTAGGCGTATCAACGGGCTATGGAGATGCCCATCAATAGATATCAATGTGAGTGAGTAGGGATTGCCATGCAACGGATGCACTAGAGCTATAAATGTATGAAAGCTCAACAAAGGAAACTAGTGGGTGTGCATCCAACTCGCTTGCTCACGAAGACCTAGGGCATTTTGAGGAAGCCCATCATTGGAATATACAAGCCAAGTTCTATAATGAAAGATTCCCACTAGTATATGAAAGTGACAACATAGGAGACTCTCTATCATGAAGATCATGGTGCTACTTTGAAGCACAAGTGTGGTAAAAGGATAGTAGCATTGTCTCTTCTCTCTTTTTCTATTTTTTATTTATTTGGGACTTTTGGCCTCTTTTTTTAGTCTGGAGTCTCATCCCGACTTGTGGGGGAATCATAGTCTCCATCATCCTTTCCTCACTTGGGACAATGCTCTAAAAATGATGATCATCACACTTTTTTATTTACTTACAACTCAACAATTACAACTCAATACTTAGAACAAAATATGACTCTATGTGAATGCCTCCGGCAGTGTACCGGGATATGCAATGAATCAAGAGTGACATGTACGAAAGAATTATGAAAGCTGGCTTTGCCACAAATACAATGTCAACTACATGATCATGCAAAGCAATATGACAATGATGGAGCGTGTCATAATAAACGGAACGGTGGTAAGTTGCATGGCAATATATCTCGGAATGATTATGGAAATGCCATGATAGGTAGGTATGGTGGCTGTTTTGAGGAAGGTATATGGTGGGTGTATGATACCGGCGAAAAGTGCGCGGTATTAGAGAGGCTAGCAATGGTGGAAGGAAGAAAGTGGGTATGATCCATGGACTCAACATTAGTTATAAAGAACTCATATACTTATTGCAAAAATCTATTAGTTATCTAAGCAAAGTATTACGTGCATGCTCCTAGGGGGATAGATTGGTAGAAAAAGACCATCGCTCGTCCCCGACCGCCACTCATAAGGAAGACAGTCAATAAATAAATCATGCTCCGACTTCATCACATAACGGTTCACCATACGTGCATGCTACGGGAATCACAAACTTCAACACAAGTATTTCTCAAATTCACAACTACTCAACTAGCCTAACTCCAAAAACACCATCTCCATATCTCAAAACAATTATCAAGTATCAAACTTCTCATAGTATGCAACACACTCATAAGAATTTTTTTTAATCTTGAATGCCTAACATAATTAAAGCAAATTGACATGCTGTTTTGTAGGACTCTCAAAATAATCTAAGTGAAGCATGATATAACAATAGTTTCTATAAAACAAATCCACCACCATGCTCTAAAAGATATAAGTGAAGCACTAGAGCAAAAACTATATAACTCAAAAGATATAAGTGAAGCACATAGAGTATTCTATCAATTTCCGAATCATGTGTGTCTCTCTCAAAAGGTGTGTACAGCAAGGATTATTGTGGAAAACTAACAAATAAAGACTCAAATAATACAAGACGCTCCAAGCAAAACACATATCATGTGGTAAATAAAAATATAGCTTCAAGTAAAGTTACCGATGAACGAAGACGAAAGAGGGGATGCCTTCCGGGGCATCCCCAAGCTTAGGCTCTTGGTTATCCTTGAATATTAACTTGGGGTGCCTTGGGAATCCCCAAGCTTAGGCTCTTGCCACTCCTTATTCCATAGTCCATCGAATCTTCACCCAAAACTTGAAAACTTCACAACACAAAACTTAACAGAAAACTCGTAAGCTCCGTTAGTATAAGAAAATAAATCACCACTTAGGTACTGTTGTGAATTCATTTTAAATTCATATTGGTGTAATATCTACTGTATTCCAACTCATCTATGGTTCATACCCTCCGATACTACTCATAGATTCATCAAAATAAGCAAACAACACATAGAAAACAGAATCTGTCAAAAACAGAACAGTCTGTAGTAATCTAGATCAAACGTATACTTCTAGAACCCCAAAAATTCTAAAATAAATTGTTGGACGTGAGGAATTTATCTATTAATCATCTGCAAAATAATTAACTAAATATCACTCTCCAATAAAAAATGGCAGCAATTCTCATGAGCGCTAAAGTTTCTGTTTTTTACAGCAAGATCAACAAGACTTTCCCCAAGTCTTCCCAACGGTTCTACTTGGCACAAACACTAATTAAACACAAAAAACACAACCAAAACAGAGGCTAGATAAATTATTTATTATTAAACATGAGCAAAAATCAAGGAATAAAAATAAAATTGGGTTGCCTCCAAACAAGCGCTATCATTTAACGCCCCTAGCTAGGCATGATGATTTCAATGATGCTCACATAAAGGATAAGAATTGAAACATAAAGAGGGCATCATGAAGAATATGACTAGCACATTTAAGTCTAACCCTATTCCTATGCATAGGGATTTTGTGAGCAAACGACTTATGGGAACAACAATCAACTAGCATAGGAAAGTAAAACAAGCATAACTTTAAAACTTTAAGCACATAGAGAGGGAACTTGATATTATTGCAATTCCTACAAGCATATATTCCTCCCTCATGATAATTTTCAGTATCATCATGAATGAATTCAACAATATAACCAGCAAATAAAGCATTCTTTTCATGATCTACAAGCGTAGAAAAATTACTACTCTCCACATAAGCAAAATTCTTCTCATTCGGAATAGTGGGAGTATCATAAGAGACTCGAATACTATAAATTGTTTCCACATTAAAAGAGTAATGTTCAGAAAAAGGGTATTCATAATCATGACAAGTTTTATAAATATAATCTCTACTTTTTATAGCATATGTATCATCACAATAATCATCATAAGTAGCAACTTTGTTCTCATCATAATCGATCGAAACCTCTTCCAAGATAGTGGAATCTTTTCTAAATAAAGTCATGACCTCTCCAAATCCACTTCCATAATTATCAAAATAATATTCAACATCCTCCGAAATAGTGGGATCATTACTTCCTAAAGTTGACACTCTTCCAAACCCACTTTCATCAATATAATCATCATTTTTTTATTTTTTATTTGGGCCTTTTCTCTTTTTTATGGCCTCTTTTCTTTCTTTCTTTTTTTATTTGGGCTTCTTTGGCCTCTTTTATTTATTTATTTTCGTCCAGAGTCTCATCCAGACTTGTGGGGGAATCATAGTCTCCATCATCCTTTCCTCACTGGGACAATGCTCTAATAATGATAATCATCACACTTTTATTTTCTTACAACTCAAGATTTACAACTCAATACTTAAGACAAGATATGACTCTATATGAATGCCTCCGGCGGTGTACTGGGATGTGCAATGATGCATGAGTGACATGTATGAATAATTATGAATGGTGGATTTGCCACAAATACTATGTCAACTACATGATCATGCTAAGCAATATGACAATGATGAATGTGTCATTATGAACGGAATGATGGAAAGTTGCATGGCAATATATCTTGGAATGGCTATGGAAATGCCATAATAGGTAGGTATGGTGGCTGTTTTTAGGAAGATATAAGGAAGTTTATGTGTGAAAGAGTGTATCATATCACGGGGTTTGGATGCACCGGCGAAGTTTGCACCAACTCTCGATGTGAGAAAGGGCAATGCACGGTACCGTAGAGGCTAGCAATGATGGAAGGGTGAGAGTGCGTATAATCCATGGACTCAACATTAGTCATAAAGAACTCACATACTTATTGCAAAAATCTACAAGTCATCAAAAACCTCGGTACTACGCGCATGCTCCTAGGGGGATAGATTGGTAGGAAAAGACCATCGCTCGTCCCCGACCGCCACTCATAAGGAGGACAATCAAATAACACCTCATGTTTCAAATTTGTTACACAACATTTACCATACGTGCATGCTACGAGACTTGCAAACTTCAACACACGCATTTCTCAATTTCACAACTACTCAACTAGCACGACTTTGATATTATTACCTCCATATCTCAAAACAATCATCAAGCATCAAACTTCTCTTAGTATTCAATACTCTATATGAAAGTTTTATTATTCTTGAATACCTAGCATATTAGGATTTTAAGCAAATTACCATGATATTTAAGACTCTCAAAATAATCTAAGTGAAGCATGAGAGTTCATCTATTTCTTCAAAATAAAACTACCACCATGCTCTAAAAGATATAAGTGAAGATCAATGAGTAGTTGAATAATTATGCAACCATGTGAAGACTCTCTAACATTTAATAATTTCAGATCTTGGTATTTTATTCAAACGCAAGCAAAGCAAAACAAAATAAATTGACGCTCCAAGCAAAACACATATCATGTGGTGAATAAAAATATAGCTCCAAGTAAAGTTACCGATGAACGAAGACAAAAGAGGGGATGCCTTCCGGGGCATCCCCAAGCTTAGGCTCTTGGTTGTCCTTGAATATTACCTTGGGGTGCTTTGGGCATCCCCAAGCTTAGACTCTTACCACTCCTTGTTCCATAGTCCATCGAATCCTTACCCAAAACTTGAAAACTTCACAACACAAAACTTAACAAAAAACTCGTAAGCTCCGTTAGCGAAAGAAAAGAAAACACTACTTCAAGGTACTGTAATGAACTCATTATTTATTTATATTGGTGTTAAACCTACTGTATTCCAACTTCTCTATGGTTTATAAACTATTTTACTAGCCATAGATTCATCAAAATAAGTAAACAACACATGAAAAACAGAATCTGTCAAAAACAGAAAAATATGTAGTAATATGGATCAAACGTATACTTCTGGACCTCATAAAATTCTCAAATAAATTTCTGGACCTGAGGAATTTATCTATTAATCATCTGCAAAAAGAATTAACTAAATAGCACTCTCCAAATAAAAATGGCAGCAATTCTCGTGAGCGCTAAAGGGTTCTGTTTTTAAAGCATGGTCAACAAGACTCTCCCCAAGTCTTCCCAAAGGTTCTGCTTGACACAAACACTAACTAAAAGCATAAAACCACATCTAAACAGAGTCTAGATGAATAATTTAGTACTAAATAGGAGCAAAAATCAAGGAATAAAAATAAAATTGGGTTGCCTCCCAACAAGCGCTATCGTTTAACGCCCCTAGCTAGGCATGATGATTTCAATGATGCTCACATAAAGGATAGGAATTGAAACATAAAGAGAGCATCATGAAGAATATGACTAGCACATTTAATTCTAACATGCTTCCTATGCATAGGGATTTTGTGAGCAAACAACTTGTGGGAACAATAATCAACTAGCATAGGAGGGCAAAATAAGCATAACTTCAAAACTTTAAGCACATAGAGAGGAAACTTGATATTATTGCAATTCCTACAAGCATATGTTCCTTCTTCATAATAATTTTCAGTAGCCTCATGAATGAATTCAACAATATAACCAGCACCTAAAGCATTCTTTTCATGATCTACAAGCATAGAAAATTTACTACTCTCTACATAAGCAAAATTCTTCTCATGAATAATAGTGGGAGAAAACTCAACAAAATAACTATCATGTGATTGAAAATTAAGATCAAGATGACAAGTTTCATGGTTATCATTATTCTTTAAAGCATACGTGTCATCATAATAATCATCATAGATAGAAGGCATGCTTTCATCATAATAAATTTGCTCATCAAAACTTGGGGGACAAAAAATATCATCTTCATCAAACATAGCTTCCCCAAGCTTGTGGCTATGCATATCATTAGCATCATGGATATTCAAGGAATTCATACTAACAACATTGCAATCATGCTCATCATTCAAATATTTAGTGCCAAAAAATTTATAGATTTCTTCTTCTAGCACTTGAGCACAATTATCCTTTCCATCATACTCACGAAAGATATTAAAAAGGTGAAGCGTATGAGGAACACTCAATTCCATTTTTCTTATAGTTTTCTTTTATAAACTAAACAAGTGATAAAACAAGAAACTAAAAGACTCGATTGCAAGATCTAAAGATATACCTTCAAGCACTCACCTCCCCGGCAACGGCGCCAGAAAAGAGCTTGATGTCTACTACACAACCTTCTTCTTGTAGACGTTATTGGGCCTCCAAGTGCAGAGGTTTGTAGGACAGTAGAAAATTTCCCTCAAGTGGATGACCTAAGGTTTATCAATCCGTAGGAGGCGTAGGATGAAGATGGTCTCTCTCAAGCAACCCTGCAACAAAATAACAAAGAGTCTCTTGTGTCCCCAACACGCCCAATACAATGGTAAATTGTATAGGTGCACTAGTTCGGCGAAGAGATGGTGATACAAGTGCAATATGGATGGTAGATAAAGGTATTTGTAATCTGAAATTATAAAAACAGCAAGATAACGAATGATAAAAGTGAGCGTAAACGGTATTGCAATGCATGAAAATAAGGCCTAGGGTTCATACTTTCACTAGTGTAAGTTCCCTCAACAATAATAACATAATTGGATCACATAACTATCCCTCAACATGCAACAAAGAGTCACTCCAAAGTCACTAATAGCGGAGAACGAACGAAGAGATTATGGTAGGGTACGAAACCACCTCAAAGTTATTCTTTCCAATCAATCCGTTGGGCTATTCCTATAATTGTCACAAACAGCCCTAGAGTTCGTACTAGAATAACACCTTAAGACACAAATCAACCAAAACCCTAATGTCACCTAGATACTCCAATGTCACCTCAAGTATCCGTGGGTATGATTATACAATATGCATCACACAATCTCAGATTCATCTATTCAACCAACACAAAAGACCTCAAAGAGTGCCCCAAAGTTTCTACCGAAGAATCACGACGAAAACATGTGCCAACCCCTATGCATAGGTTCATGGGCGGAACCCGCAAGTTGATCACCAAAACATACATCAAGTGAATCACGTGGTATCCCATTGTCACCACAGATACACACGACAAGACATACATCAAGTATTCTCAAATCTTTAAAGACTCAATCCAATAAGATAACTTCAAAGGGGAAACTCAATCCATTACAAGAGAGTAGAGGGGGAGAAACTTCATAAGATCCAACTATAATAGCAAAGCTCGTGATACATCAAGATCATGCCACCTCAAGAACATGAGAGAGAGAGAGAGAGAGATCAAACACATATCTACTGGTACATACCCTCAGCCCTGAGGGAGAACTACTCCCTCCTCGTCATGGAGAGCACCGGGATGATGAAGATGGCCACCAGAGAGGGATTCCCCCTCCGGCAGGGTGCTGGAACGGGTCTAGATTGGCTTTCGGTGGCTACGGAGGCTTCTGGCGGCGGAACTCCCAATCTATTGTGCTCTCGGATGTTTATAGGGTATATGGAGATATATAGGCGGAAGAAGTATGTCAGGGGGGCCACGAGGGGCTCACGAGGGTGGTGGGCGCGCCCCCTGCCTCGTGACCTCCTCGCAGATCCCCCGACGTGCACTCCAAGTCTTCTGGGCTTCTTTCCTTCCAAAAATGAGTTCCGTGAAGTTTCAGGTCAATTGGATTCCGTTTGATTTTCCTTTTCTTCGAAACCCTAAAACAGGGTAAAAACAGAAACTGTCACTGGGCTCTGGGTTAATAGGTTAGTCCCAAAAATGATATAAAAGTGTATAATAAAGCCCATAAACATTCAAAACAGTAGATAATATAGCATGGAGCAATCAAAAATTATAGATATGTTGGAGACATGTCAGTGTTCCAGGTGGCGTGAGTTGCGAAACTATTCCACATTGTTTCAAATGAAGACCAAATTTGTAACTCAAATATTTGTTTCCACGATCAGATCGTAGAAACTTTATTTTCTTGTTACGATGATTTGCCACCTCACTCTGAAACTCTTTGAATTTTTCAAGTGTTTCAGACTTATGTTTCATCAAGTAGATATATCCATATCTGCTCAAATCTTCTGTGAAGGTCAGAAAATGACGATACCCACCGTGAGCCTCAACACTCATTGGACCGCACACATCTGTATGTATTATTTCCAACAAGTCTGTTGCTCGCTCCATTGTTTCGAAGAACGGAGTCTTAGTCATCTTGCCCATGAGGCATGGTTCGCAAGCATCAAGTGATTCATAATCAGGTGATTCCAAAAGTCCACCAGCATGGAGTTTCTTCAAGCACTTTACACCAATATGACCTAAATGGCAGTGCCACATATAAGTTGCACTATCATTATTAACTTTGCATCTTTTGGCTTCAATATTATGAATATGTGTACCACTACGATCGAGATTTAGTAAACCATTTATATTGAGTGTATGACCATAGAAGGTTTTATTCATGTAAATAGAACAACAATTATTCTTTGACTTAAATGAATAACCGTATTATAATAAACATGATCCAATCATATGTATGATCAACGTAAACACCAAATAACATTTATTTTAGGTTCAACACTAATCCCGAAGGTAAAGGGAGTGTGCGATGGTGATCTTATCAACCTTGGAACCACTTCCAACTCACATCATCACCTCGCCCTTAACTAGTCTCTGTTTATTTTGCAACTCCCGTTTCGAGTTACTACTCTTAGCAACTGAACCAGTATCAAATACTGAGGGGTTGCTATAAACACTAGTAAAGTACACATCAATAACATGTATGTTCACTTTTCCATCCTTCTTATCCGCCAAGTATCTAGGGCAGTTCCACTTCCAGTGACCATTTCCTTTGTAGTAGAAGCACTCAGTTTCAGGCTTGGGTCTAGCTTTGGGCTTCTTCATGGGAGTGGCAACTTGCTTGCCATTTTTATTGAAGTTCCCTTTCTTTCCCTTGCCCTTTTACTTGAAACTAGTGGTCTTGTCAACCATCAACACTTGATGCTTTTCTTGATTTCTACCTTCGCTGATTTCAGCATCACGAAGAGCTCGGGAATTGTCTTGTTCATCCATTGCATATTATAGTTCATCACGAAGTTCTAGTAACTCGGTGATAGTGACTAGAGAACTTTGTCAAGATTAACTCCCACTTGATTCAAGCGATTGTAGTACTCAGACATTATGAGCACATGCTGATTGGTTGAGCTATTCTCCTCCATCTTGTAGGCAAAGTACTTGTCATAGGTCTCATACCTCTCGACTCGGGCATGAGTCTGAAATAAAATTTTCAGCTCTTGGAACATCTCATATGCTCTGTGTCGTTCAAAATTTTTTTGAAGTCCCGGTTCTAAGCCGTAAAGCATGGTGCACAAAACTATCAAGTACTCATTATACTCAGCTTGCCAAACGTTCATAACTGAAGGAAATATGCCCTAGAGGTAATAATAAATTTATTATTTATTTCCTTATATCATGATAAATGTTTATTATTTATGCTAAATTGTATTAACAGGAAACATAATACATGTGTGAATACATAGACGAACAGTATGTCACTAGTATGCCTCTACTTGACTAGATCATTGATCAGAGATGGTTAAGTTTCCTAACCATAGACAAAGTGTTGTCATTTGATTAATGAGATCACATCATTATGAGAATGATGTGATTGACTTGACCCATTCTGTTAGCTTAGCACACGATCGTTTAGTATTCTGCTATTGCTTTCTTCATGACTTATACATGTTCCTATGACTATGAGATTATGCAACTCCCGTTTACCGGAGGAACACTTTGTGTGCTACCAAACGCCACAACGTAACTGGGTGATTATAAAGGTGCTCTACAGGTGTCTCCGAAGGTACTTGTTGGGTTGGCGTATTTCGAGATTAGGATTTGTCACTCCGATTGTCGGAGAGGTATCTCTGGGCCCTCTCGGTAATGCACATCACTTAAGCCTTGCAAGCATTGCAACTAATGAGTTAGTTGCGGGATGATGTATTACAGAACGAGTAAAGAGACTTGCCGGTAACGAGATTGAACTAGGTATTGAGATACCGACGATCGAATCTCGGGCAAGTAACATACCGATGACAAAGGGAACAGCGTATGTTGTTATGTGGTTTGACCAATAAAGATCTTCGTAGAATATGTGGGCGCCAATATGAACATCCAGGTTCCGCTATTGGTTATTGACCGGAGACATGTCTCGGTCATGTCTACATAGTTCTCGAACCCGTAGGGTCCGCACGCTTAACGTTTCGATGACGGTTATATTATGAGTTTATATGTTTTGATGTACCGAAGGTTGTTCGGAGTCCCGGATGTGATCCCGGACATGACGAGGAGTCTTTAAATGGTCGATACATGAAGATTTATATATTGGAAGCCTATGTTTGGATATCGGAAGTGTTCCGGGTGAAATCGGGATTTTACCGGAGTACCGGGAGGTTACTGGAACCCCCGGGGGGCTTAATGGGCCTACATGGGCCTTAGTGGAAATAGAGGGCAGCAAGGGGAGTATGGGGCACGCCCCCCCAAGGCCCAAACCGAATTGGTTTAGGGCAAGGGGGGCCGGCCCCCTCTTTCCTTCTCCCCCTCCCCCTTTCCTTCCCCCTCTCCTACTCCTACTAGGAATAGGAGTCCTACTCCTAGTGGGAGTAGGACTCCCCCTTGGTGCGTCTCTCCCTGGCCGGCCGCCTCCTCCCCTTGCTCCTTTATATACGGGGGTAGTGGGCACCCCATAGACACAAAAATTGATCGTTTGATCTTTTAGCCGTGTGCGGTGCCCCCCTCCACCATAGTCCACCTCGATAATACTGTAGCGGTGCTTAGGCGAAGCCCTGCGTCGGTAGAACATCATCATCGTCACCATGCCGTCGTGCTGACAAAACTCTCCCTCAACACTCGGCTGGATTAGAGTTTGAGGGACGTCATCAGGCTGAACATGTGCTGAACTCGGAGGTGCCGTATGTTCGGTACTTGATCGGTCGGATCATGAAGACGTACGACTACATCAACCACGTTGTGCTAATGCTTCCGCTTTCGGTCTACGAGGGTACGTGGACAACACTCTCCCCTCTCGTTGCTATGCATCACCATGATCTTGCGTGTGCGTAGGAATATTTTTGAAATTACTACGTTCCCCAACAGTGGTATCAGAGCCTGGTTTTATGCATAGATGTCATATGCACGAGTAGAACACAAGTGAGTTGTGGGCGATATAAGTCATACTGCTTACCAGCATGTCATACTTTGGTTCGGCGGTATTGTTGGATGAAGCGGCCCAGACCGACATTACGCGTACGCTTACACGAGACTGGTTCTACCGACGTGCTTTGCACACAGGTGGCTGGCGGGTGTCAGTTTCTCCAACTTTAGTTGAACCGAGTGTGGCTACGCCCGGTCCTTGAGAAGGTTGAAATAACACCAACTTGACAAACTATCATTGTGGTTTTTATGCGTAGGTAAGAACGGTTCTTGCTAAGCCCGTAGCAGCCATGCAAAATTTACAACAACAAAGTAGAGGACGTCTAACTTGTTTTTGTAGGGCATGTTGTGATGTGATATGGTCAAGACATGATGCTAAATTTTATTGTATGAGATGATCATGTTTTGTAACCGAGTTATCGGCAACTGGCAGGAGCCATATAGTTGTCGCTTTACTGTATGCAATGCAATCGCCCTGTAATGCTTTACTTTATCACTAAGCGGTAGCGATAGTCGTAGAAGCATAAGATTGGCGAGACGACAATGATGCTATGATGGAGATCAAGGTGTCGCACCGATGATGATGGTGATCATGACGGTGCTTCGGAGATGGAGATCACAAGCACAAGATGATGATAGCCATATCATATCACTTATATTGATTGCATGTGATGTTTATCTTTTATGCATCTTATCTTACTTTGATTGACGGTAGCATTATAAGATGATCCCTCACTAAATTATCAAAGTATAAGTGTTCTCCCTGAGTATGCACCGTTGCGAAAGTTCTTCGTGCTGAGACACCACGTGATGATCGGGTGTGACAGGCTCTACGTTCAAATACAACGGGTGCAAAACAGTTGCACACGTGGAATACTCAGGTTAAACTTGACGAGCCTAGCATATAACATATATGGCCTCGGAACACGGAGACCGAAAGGTCGACCGTGAATCATATAGTAGATATGATCAATAGTGATGTTCACCATTGAAACTACTCCATCTCACGTGATGATCGGACATGGTTTAGTTGATATGGATCACGTAATCACTTAGAGGATTAGAGGGATGTCTATCTAAGTGGGAGTTCTTAAATAATATGATTAATTAAACTTAAATTTATCATGAACTTAGTACCTAATAGTATCTTGCTTGTCTATGTTGATTGTAGATAGATGGCCTGTGTTGTTGTTCCGTTGAATTTTAATGCATTCCTTGAGAAAGCAAAGTTGAAAGATGATGGTAGCAATTACACAGACTTGGTCCATAACTTGAGGATTATCCTCATTGCTGCTCAGAAGAATCACGTCCTGGAAGCACCGCTAGGTGTACCACCTGCACCAGCAACTACAAACACTATGAATGCCTGGCAGACACGTGTTGATGACTACTCGATAGTTCAGTGTGCCATGCTTTACAGCTTAGAACCGGGACTTCAACGACATTTTGAACGTCATGGAGCATATGAGATGTTCCAGGAGTTGAAGTTAATATTTCAAAAGAATGCCCAGATTGAGAGATATGAGGTCTCCAATAAGTTCTACAGCTGCAAGATGGAGGAGAATAGTTCTGTCAGTGAGCATATACTCAAGATGTCTGGATACTGCAATCACTTGATTCAATTGGGAGTTAATCTTCTGGATGATAGCGTCATTGACAGAATTCTCCAATCACTGCCACCAAGCTACAAGAGCTTTGTGATGAACTAGAATATGCAAGGGATGGATAAGACAATTCCCGAGCTCTTCGCAATGCTAAAGGCAGCGGAGGTAGAAATCAAGAAGGAGCATCAAGTGTTGATGGTCAATAAGACCACCAGTTTCAAGAAAAAGGGTAAAGGGAAGAAGAAGGGGGACTTCAAGAAGAACAGCAAGCAAGTTGCTGCTCAGGAGAAGAAACCCAAGTCTGGACCTAAGCCTGAGACTGAGTGCTTCTACTGCAAGCAGACTGGTCACTGGAAGCAGAATTGCCCCAAGTATTTGGCGGATAAGAAGGATGGCAAGGTGAACAAAGGTATATGTGATATACATGTTATTGATGTGTACCTTACTAATGCTCGCAGTAGCACCTGGGTATTTGATACTGGTTCTGTTGCTAATATCTGCAACTCGAAATAGGGGCTACGAATTAAGCAAAGATTGGCTAAGGACGAGGTGACGATGCGCGTGGGAAATGGTTCCAAAGTCGATGTGATCGCGGTCGGCACGCTACCTCTACATCTACCTTCGGGATTAGTATTAGACCTAAATAATTGTTATTTGGTGCCAGTGTTGAGCATGAACATTATATCTGGATCTTGTTTGATGCGAGACGGTTATTCATTTAAATCAGAGAATAATGGTTGTTCTATTTATGTGAGTAATATCTTTTATGGTCATGCACCCTTGAAGAGTGGTCTATTTTTGCTAAATCTCGATAGTGATGATACACATATTCATAATATTGAAGCCAAAGATGTAGAGTTGATAATGATAGTGCAACTTATTTGTGGCACTGCCGTTTAGGTCATATCGGAGTAAAGTGCATGAAGAAACTCCATACTGATGGATTTTTGGAACCACTTGATTATGAATCACTTGATACTTACGAACCGTGCCTCATGGGCAAGATGACAAAAACACCGTTCTCCGGAACTATGGAGAGAGCAACAGATTTGTTGGAGATCATACATACAGATGTATGTGGTCCGATGAATGTTGAGGCTCGTGGTGGATATCGTTATTTTCTCACCTTCACAGATGATTTAAGCAGATATGGGTATATCTACTTAATGAAACATAAGTCTGAAACATTTGAAAAGTTCAAAGAATTTCAGAGTGAAGTTGAAAATCATCGTAACAAGAAAATAAAGTTTCTATAATCTGATCGTGGAGGAGAATATTTGAGTTATGAGTTTGGTCTTCATTTGAAACAATGCGGAATAGTTTCGCAACTCACGCCACCCGGAACACAAGAATGTAATGGTGTGTCCGAACGTCGTAATCGTACTTTACTAGATATGGTGCAATCTATGATGTCTCTTACTAATTTACCACTATCGTTTTGGGGTTATGCTTTAGAGACGGCCGCATTCATCTTAAATAGGGCACCATCGAAATCTGTTGAGACGATGTCTTATGAACTATGGTTTGGTAAGAAACCAAAGTTGTCGTTTCTGAAAGTTTGGGGCTGCGATGCTTATGTGAAAAAGCTTCAACCTGATAAGCTCGAACCCAAATCGGAGAAATGTGTCTTCATGGGATACCCAAAGGAGACTGTTGGGTACACCTTCTATCACAGATCCGAAGGCAAGACTTTTGTTGCTAAATTCGGAGTTTTTCTAGAGAAGGAGTTTCTCTCAAAAGAAGTGAGTGGGAGGAAAGTAGAACTTGATGAGGTAACTGTACCTGCTCCCTTATTGGAAAGTAGTACATCACAGAAAACGGTTTATGCAACACCTACACCAATTAGTGAGGAAGTTAATGATAATGATCATGAAACTTTAGATCAAGTTGTTACTGAACCTCATAGGTCAACCAGAGTAAGATCCGCACTAGAGTGGTATGGTAATCCTGTTCTGGAAGTTGTGTTACTAGACCATGACGAACCTACGAACTATGAAGAAGCGATGGTGAGCCTAGATTCCGCCAAATGGCTTGAGGCCATGAAATCTGAGATGGGATCCATGTATGAGAACAAAGTGTGGACTTTGGTTGACTTGCCTGTTGGTCGGCAAGCAATTGAGAATAAATGGATTTTCAAGAAGAAGACTGACGCTGACGGTAATGTTACTGTCTATAAAGCTCGACTTGTTGCAAAAGGTTTTTGACAAGTTCAAGGGATTGACTACGATGAGACCTTCTCACCCGTAGCGATGCTTAAGTCTGTCCAAATCATGTTAGCAATTGCCGCATTTTATGATTATGAAATTTGGCAAATGGATGTCAAAACTGCATTCCTGAATGGATTTCTGGAAGAAGAGTTGTATATGATGCAACCAGAAGGTTTTGTCGATCCAAAGGGAGTTAACAAAGTGTGCAAGCTCCAGCGATCCATTTATGGACTGGTGCAAGCCTCTCGGAGTTGGAATAGACGCTTTGATAGTGTGATCAAAGCATTTGGTTTTATACAGACTTTTGGAGAAGCCTGTATTTACAAGAAAGTGAGTGGGAGCTCTGTAGCATTTCTAATATTATATGTGGATGACATATTGTTGATTAGCAATGATATAGAATTTCTGGATAGCATAAAGGGGTACTTGAATAAGAGTTTTTCAATGAAAGACCTCGGTGAAGCTGCTTATATATTGGGCATCAAGATATATTGAGATAGATCAAGACGCTTAATTGGACTTTCACAAAGCACATACCTTGACAAAGTTTTGAAGAAGTTCAAAATGGATCAAGCAAAGAAAGGGTTCTTGCCCGTGGTACAAGGTGTGAAGTTGAGTAAGACTCAATGCCCGACCACTGCAGAAGATAGAGGGAAAATGAAAGATGTTCCCTATGCTTTAGCCATAGGCTCTATCATGTATGCAATGCTGTGTACCAGACCTGATGTGTGCCTTGCTATAAGTCTAGCAGGGAGGTATCAAAGTAATCCAGGAGTGGATCACTGGACAGCGATCAAGAACATCCTGTAATACCTGAAAAGGACTAGGGATATGTTTCTCGTTTATGGAGGTGACAAAGAGCCCATCGTAAACGGTTACGTTGATCCAAGCTTTGACACTGATCCGGACGATTCTAAATTGCAAACCGGATACGTGTTTACATTGAACGGTGGAGCTGTCAGTTGGTGCAGTTCTAAACAAAGCGTTGTGGTGGGATCTACATGTGAAGCGGAGTACATTGCTGCTTCGGAAGTAGCAAATGAAGGAATCTGGATGAAGGAGTTCATATCCGATCTAGGTGTCATACCTAGTGCATCGGGTCCAATGAAAATCTTTTGTGATAATACTGGTGCAATTGCCTTGGCGAAGGAATCCAGATTTCACAAGAGAACCAAGCACATCGAGAGACGCTTCAATTCCATCCGGGATTTAGTCCAGGTGGGAGACATAGAAATTTGCAAGATACATACGGATCTGAATGTTGCAGACCCGTTGACTAAGCCTCTTGCACGAGCAAAATATGATCATCACCAAGGCTCCATGGGTGTTAGAATCATTAATGTGTAATCTAGATTATTAAGTCTAGTGCAAGTGGGAGACTGAAGGAAATATGCCCTGGAGGCAATAATAAAGTTATTATTTATTTCCTTATATCATGATAAATGTTTATTATTCATGCTAGAATTGGATTAACAGGAAACGTAATACATGTGTGAATACATAGACAAACAGTATGTCACTAGTATGCCTCTACTTGACTAGCTCATTGATCAGAGATGGTTAAGTTTCCTAACCATAGACAAAGTGTTGTCATTTGATTAATGAGATCACATCATTATGAGAATGATGTGATTGACTTGACCCATTCCGTTAGCTTAGCACACGATCGTTTAGTATTCTGCTATTGCTTTCTTCATGACTTATACATGTTCCTATGACTATGAGATTATGCAACTCCCGTTTACCGGAGGAACACTTTGTGTGCTACCAAACGTCACAACGTAACTGGGTGATTATAAAGGTGCTCTACAGGTGTCTCCGAAGGTACTTGTTGGGTTGGCGTATTTCGAGATTAGGACTTGTCACTCCGATTGTCGGAGAGGTATCTCTGGGCCCTCTCGGTAATGCACATCACTTAAGCCTTGTAAGAATTGCAACTAATGAGTTAGTTGTGGGATGATGTATTACAGAATGAGTAAAGAGACTTGCCGGTAACGAGATTAAACTAGGTATTGAGATACCGATGATCGAATCTCGGGCAAGTAACATAACGATGACAAAGGAAACAACGTATGTTGTTATGCGGTTTGACCGATAAAGATCTTCGTAGAACATGTGGGAGCCAATATGAACACCTAGGTTTCGCTATTGGTTATTGACCGGAGACATGTCTTGGTCATGTCTACATAGTTCTCGAACCCGTAGGGTCCGCACGCTTAATGTTTCGATGACGGTTATATTATGAGTTTATATGTTTTGATGTACCGAAGGTTGTTCGGAGTGCCGTATGTGATCCCGGACATGACGAGGAGTCTCGAAATGGTCGAGACATGAAGATTGATATATTGGAAGCCTATGTTTGGATATCGGAAGTGTTCCGGGTGAAATCGGGATTTTACCGGAGTACCGGGAGGTTACCGGAACCCCCCGTGGGCTTAATGGGCCTACATGGGCCTTAGTGGAAATAGA
>NC_057809.1:508868490-508876661 GCF_018294505.1 Triticum aestivum | reverse complement strand
CTTCTCCCCCTCTCCCTTTCCTTCCCCCTCTCCTACTCCTACTAGGAATAGGAGGAGTCCTGCTCCTAGTGGGAGTAGGACTCCCCCTTGGCGCGCCTCTCCCTGACCGGCCGCCTCCTCCCCTTGCTCCTTTATATACGGGGGCAGGGGGCACCCCATAGACACAACAATTGATCATTTGATCTTTTAGCCGTGTGCGGTGCCCCCCTCCACCATAGTCCACCTCGATAATACTGTAGCGGTGCTTAGGCGAAGCCCTGCGTCGGTAGAACATCATCATCGTCACCACGCCGTCGTGCTGACGAAACTCTCCCTCAACATTCGGCTGGATCGGAGTTCGAGGGACGTCATTGGGCTGAACGTGTGCTAAACTCGGAGGTGTCGTACGTTCAGTACTTGATCGGTCAGATCATGAAGACGTACGACTACATCAACCGTGTTGTGCTAACGCTTCCGCTTTTGGTCTACGAGGGTACGTGGACAACACTCTCCCCTCTCGTTGCTATGCATCACCATGATCTTGCGTGTGCGTAGGAAGATTTTTGAAATTACTACGTTCCCCAACAATAACGTCTGCATCTGCTCCTGCAATAGGTCCATCACCTAGCAGTGCATCAAGAACATAATACTTCTGTGTGACAATGAGGATAATCCTTAGATCACGGAGCTAGTCCGCATCATTGCTACTAACATCTTTCAACATAGTTTTTCTCTAGGAACATATCATAAGTAAAACAGGGAAGCTATACACGAGCAATTGATCTACAACATAGATATGCAAATACTATTAGGACTAAGGCCCCGTTTGGTAATAGAGTTTTTTCTAAGTATTCATAGAATACTACAGTTTTTAAAATATCACAGTTTTAATTCCTAAGAACTGTTTGGCTATTAGAGAAAACAGTGGTATTAAAACCACAGTATATTCAAAACCATAGTTTTTTCTCTGTCTAAAAAAAGAACTCTCGACCTCTTTTTTTAAAACTGAGCACACGAAAGAAACGCTGCATCGCTTGTCTTCTTCCTGCCTTTAAGCCACAGCCAGCATGCAAAGGAGAGATCAACGCGAGTATGCTGATCTTCATCCCCCTGCCTCCGCATGGCCGCATTGTTCCCATTCCTGCTGCCTAGTGCCAGCCGAGAGGAACGAAAGTCCATTATAAATGGAGAGCGAAATTTTCTTGTTGCCCTGTCGTGAAGTTGGCCAGCACGCTGTCCTTGGTTAGCACAAGAGATCCAATCCAATACAACAGTTAATAGGGAAATTGCCTTGTTGCCCTGTCGTGAAGTTGGCCGGCACGCTGCCCTTGGTTAGCACAAGGGATCCAATCCAATACAACAGTCAACAGGAAAAGCTTGCAGCAGGTTATGGACAGGAAAAATTCCATCTTCAATCTAGTTGAGGACAAGCCTGAGTCCACGCGGAGCCGCTGGTAGCTCCATGTCGTGTTCAACTGCCTTCTTCTAGCTTTGTGCATGGCAGTTGAGTGCATGCGGCTGGTTGTTATGCATGGCCGTTCAGTCATGCGGCTAGCTAGCTAGCACTGGCCGGGCGCATTGCAACTACTCAATACAGCTAGCTAGCTAATTTATGTTGTTGCATATAATCGCTTGCCAAACAGGTCATTGTATTCTGAATACTTCAAAATACAATGGTATGTCAAAACTGCAGTATTGTGTACCTACATGCTAAAATAATGTGGTTTTTTTTGTTATTTTGGTTTTTACAATACTTCGCTACCAAACATAGCCTAAGTTCATGATAAATTTAAGTTCAATTAATCATATTACTTAAGAACTCACACTTAGATAGACATCCCTCTAATCATCTAAGTGATCACGTGATCCATATCAACTAAACCATGTCCGATCATCACGTGAGATGGAGTAGCTTTCAATGGTGAAGATCACTATGTTGATCATATCTACTATATGATTCACGCTCGACCTTTCGGTCTTAGTGTTCCGAGGCCATATCTGCATATGCTAGGCTCGTCAAGTTTAACCCAAGTATTCTATGTGTGCAAAACTGGCTTGCACCCGTTCTATGTGAACGTAGATCTTATCACACCCGATCATCACGTGGTGTCTCGGCACGACGAACTGTCGCAATGGTGCATACTTGATAACCCACAAGTATAGGGGATCGCAACAGTCTTCGAGGGTAGAGTATTCAACCCAAATTTATTGATTCAACACAAGGGGAGCCAAAGAATATTCTCAAGTATTAGCAGCTGAGTTGTCAATTCAACCACACCTGGAAACTTAATATCTGCAGTGAAGTGTCTAGTAGCAAAGTAATATGATAGTAGTGGTAACGATAGCAAAAGTAACGGTAGCAAAAGTAATGTTTTTGGTATTTTGTAGTGATGATAACAATAGCAACGGAAAAGTAAATAAGAGAAGAACAATACATGGAAAGCTCGTAGGCAATGGATCGGTGATAGAGAATTATGCCGGATGCGGTTCATCATGTAACAGTCATAACCTAGGGTGACATAGAACTAGCTCCAATTCATCAATGTAATGTAGGCATGTATTCCGAATATAGTCATACGTGCTTATGGAAAAGAACTTGCATGACATCTTTTGTCCTACCCTCCCGTGGCAGCGGGGTCCTAGCGGAAACTAAGGGATATTAAGGCCTCCTTTTAATAGAGTACCAGACCAAAGCATTAACACATAGTGAATACATGAACTCCTCAAACTACGGTCATCACCGAAAGTGGTCCCGATTATTGTCACTTCGGGGTTGCCGGATCATAACACATAGTAGGTGACTATAGACTTGCAAGATATGATCGAGAACTCTCATATATTCATGAAAACATAATAGGTTCAGATCTGGAATCATGGCACTCAGGCCCTAGTGACAAGCATTAAGCATAGCAAAGTCATAGCAACATCAATCTCAGAACATAGTGGATACTAGGGATCAAACCCTAACAAAACTAACTCGATTACATGATAAATCTCATCCAACCCATCACCGTCCAGCAAGCCTACGATGGAATTACTCACGCACGACGGTAAGCATCATGAAATTGGTGATGGAGGATGGTTGATGATGACGATGGCGACGTATTCCCCTCTCTGGAGCCCCGAACAGACTCTAGATCAGCCCTCCCGAGAGAGTTTAGGGCTTGGCGGCGGCTCCGTATCGTAAAATGGGATGAATTTTTCTCCCTGATTTTTTTCTCTCCGAACACGAATATATAGAGTTGGAGTTGAGGTCGGAGGAGCTCCAGGGGGCCCACGAGGTAGGGGGCATGCCCAGGGGGGCAGGCGCGCCCCCACCCTCGTGGCTAGGGTGTGGGCCCCCTGGCCTTGATCTTTTGCCAGTATTTTTTATTATTTCCAAAAATACGCTCCGTGGAGTTTCAGGTCATTCCAAGAACTTTTGTTTCTGCACATAAATAACACCATGGCAATTCTGCTGAAAACAACGTCAGTCCAGGTTAGTTCCATTCAAATCACGCAAGTTAGAGTCCAAAATAAGGGCAAAAGTGTTTGGAAAAGTAGATACGACAGAGACGTATCAACTCCCCGAAGCTTAAACCTTTGCTTGTCCTCGAGCAATTCAGTTGACAAACTGAAAGTGATAAAGAAAAACTTTTACAAACTCTGTTTGCTCTTGTTGTTGTAAATATGTAAAGCCAGCATTCAAGTTTTCAGCAGAGATTATAAACTAACCATATTCACAATAACTCTTAGGTCTCATGTTTACTCATATCAATGGCATAATCAACTAGCGAGCAATAATAATAAATCTCGGATAACAACACTTTCTCAAAACAATCATAATATGATATAACAAGATGATATCTCGCTAGCCCTTTCTGAGATCACAAAACATAAATGCAGAGCACCTTTAAAGATCAAGGACTGACTAGACATTGTAATTCATGGTAAAAGAGATCCATTCAAGTCATACTCAGTGTAAACTAACAGTAATGAATGCAAATGACAGTAGTGCTCTCCAATTGGTGCTTTTTAATAAGAGGAAGATGACTCAACATGAAAGTAAATGGATAGGCCCTTCACAGAGGGAAGCAGGGATTTGTAGAGGTGCGAGAGCTCGGTTTTGAAATAGAGATGAATAATATTTTGAGCGGTATACTTTCATTGTCAACATAACAACCAAGAGATGGCGATATCTTCCATGCTACACACATTATAGGCGGTTCCCAAACAGAATGGTAAAGTTTATACTCCCCCTCCACCAACAAGCATAAATCCATGGCTTGCTCGAAACAATGAGTGCCTCCAACTAACAACATTCCTGGGGGAGTTTTGTTTGCATTTATTTTGATTTGAGTTGCATAAAGCATGGGACTGGGCATCCCGGTGACCAGCCATTTTCTCGTGAGTGAGGAGCGGAGTTCACTCCTCTTGAGAATAACCCGCCTAACATGGAAGATACAAACAGCCCTAGTTGATACATGAGCTATTCGAGTATACAAAACATGATACTTATTTGAAGGTTTAGAGTTTGGCACATACAAATTTACTTGGAACAGCAGGTAGATACCGTATATAGGTAGGTATGGTGGACTCATATGGAATAACTTTGGGGTTTATGGGATTGGATGCACAATCAGTATTCCCGCTTAGTACAGGTGAAGGCTAGAAAAAGACTGGGAAGCGACCAGCTAGAGAGCAACAACAGTCATGAACATGCATTAAAATTAATCAACACCGAATGCAAGCATGAGTAGGATATAATGCACCATGAACATAAATATCGTAGAGGCTATGTTGATTTTGTTTCAACTACATGTGTGAACATGTGCCAAGTCAAGCCACTCGAATCGTTCAAAAGTGAATACCACCCTATCATACAACATCACAACTATTTTAATAGCATGTTGGCACGCAAGGTAAACCATTATAAGCTCCTAGCTAATTAAGCATGGCATAAGCAACTATAATCTCTAATTGTCATTGCAAACATGTTTATTCATAATAGGTTGAATCAGGAACGATGAACTAATCATATTTACAAAAACAAGAGAGGTCGAGCTCATACCAGCTTTTCTCATCTCAATCAGTCCATCATATATCGTCATAATTGCCTTTCACTTGCACGACCGAATGATGTGAATAATAATAATAGTGCACGTGCATTGGACTAAGCTCAAATCTACAAGCATTCAATAAATAAGAGAAGACAAGGCAATATGGGCTCTTTTGTCAGACCAACAATAATGTATATAAGACCCACTTCAACAATTTAATCATGATCTTCTCCTATCGACCCCCAAAGAAAAGAAAAGAAATAAAACTATATACACGGGAAAGCTCCCAACAAGCAAAAAGAAGAAAAAGAAATCTTTTTGGGTTTTCTTTTTAATTACTACTACAAGCATGGAAAGTAAACTAATTAAAAGCTACAACTAATTTTTTTTGGTTTTTCTTAAGGTTTATTAAACACACAAGAACAAAGCATAAAAAGGAAATAAACTAGCATGTATATTACAATGAAAAAGTATGAGCACCGACATCTAGCAATGAGTGTGTGGGTGCAGGAATAAGTGGAGGAGGGCCATCGTGGGCCCATAAGGCAGGGGGCGCGCCCAGGGGGGTAGGGCGCACCCTCCACCCTCGTGGCCAGGTGGATGCCCCCCTGCTGTGTTCTCAGTGCCAAATATTCTCAAATATTCCAGAAAAAATCATATTTAAATTTCAGGGCATTTGGAGAACATTTATTTGCGGGGTATATTTATATTGCACGGATAATTCAGATAGCAGACAGAAAATACTATTTTTATTTTATTTAATACAAATAACAGAAATTAAAATGAGGGTACAGAGATTTGTGTTTTCTAAATTCATCCATCTCATGATCATCAAAAGGAATCCACTAGCAAGGTTGATTAGGTCTTGTTAACAAACCCATTCCGAATAACATGGAACCGTAGAAATTTCGAATAACACTAGGTTACCTCAACGGGGATATGGACATCCCCAACAATAATAATATCATATTTCTTCTTGACAATAGGTAGAGGAAATTCAAAACCTCCAAAAATAATCGATGGATTTTTTCCAATAGAATTGATACTGTGGACTTGAGGTTGTTTCCTCGGAAAGTGTATCGTATGCTCATTACCATTAACATGAAAAGTGACATTGCCTTTGGTGCAATCAATAACAGCCCCCGCAGTATTCAAAAAGGGTCTTCCAAGAATTAGACATACTATCGTCCTCGGGAATATCAAGAATAACAAAGTCCGTTAAAATAGTAATGTTTGCAACCACAACAGGCACATCCTCACAAATACCGACATGTATAACAGTTGATTTATTAGCCATTTGCAAAGATATTTCAGTAGGTGTCAACCTATTCAAATCAAGTCTACGATATAAAGAGAGAGGCATAACACTAACACCGGCTCCAAGATCACATAAAGCAGTTTTAACATAGTTTCTTTTAATGGAGCATGGTATAGTTGGTACTCATGGATCTCCTAGTTTCTTAGGTATTCCACCCTTAAAAGTATAATTAGCAAGCATGGTGGAAATTTCAGCTTCCGGTATCTTTCTTTTATTAGTGATAATTTCTTTCATATACTTAGCATAAGGATTCATTTTGATCATATCAGTTAATCGCATGCGCAAAAAGATAGGTCTAATCATTTCAGCAAAGCGCTCAAAATCCTCATGATCCTTTTTCTTGGATGGCTTAGGAGGAAAAGGCATGGGTTTCTGAACCCAAGGCTCTCTTTCCTTACCGTGTTTCCTAGCAACAAAGTCTCTTTTATCATAATGTTGATTCTTTGATTGTGGGTTATCAAGATCAACAGCAGGTTCAGTCTCTACATCATTATCATTGCTAGGTTGAGCATCAACATGAACATTATCATTAAAATTATCACTGGTTTCATTTTCATTACCAAATTGTGTTTCAGCATTAGAAATAGAGATATCATTGGGATTCTCAGGTATGTCAGCAATAGGTTCACTAGAAGCATGCAAAGTCCTACCATTTTTCTTTTTCTTCCTCTTAGAAGGACTAGGTGCATCTATATTATTTCTTTGAGAATCTTGCTCAATTCTCTTAGGGTGGCCTTCAGGATACAAAGGTTCCTGAGTCATTCTACCAGTTCTAGTAGCCACTCTAACAGCATAGTCATTATTCTTACTATTCAATTCATTGAGTAAATCATTTTGAGCTTTAAGTACTTGTTCTACTTGAGTGGTAACCATAGAAGCATGTTTACTAATAAGTTTAAGTTCACCTTTAACATTAGCCTTATAATTACCCAAGTGTTCAAGCATCTCAGCATTGCGTTTTAATTCTCTACCAACATAAGCATTGAAGTTTTCTTGCTTAACCATAAAGTCATCAAACTCATCCAAGCATGGGCTAGCAAACTTAGTAAATGGGATTTCATCTTTATCATAACTATAGAAAGAATTTACCTTTACTACCTGTGTCGGGCTATCAAGACCATATGTTTCTTCAATAGGCGGTCAATTAAGTGTAACATCCCAAATTTTCAATTTGGAATATTATACATTAGATCATCATTGCATATCATATTTTATTTTTGCTTTTGGTTTGATCCTAGGAATTTCTACGCAACTCAAGGACCCACAGAGAGAGTTGGGGAATTCATTATTTTCATATTTGAGTTTTCTCAAATTTTGGGAATAGGATCATTTAATTTTAATTATTTTATTATCAATTATTTCTATTACAAAAATATGAGATAGGGAATAAAATGACTTTCCCAAAATAAAGAAATATTGAGAATTTAATAATAAAATCAAATAAGATTTTATTTTGGAGTTTTCGTTATTTTATTTGAATTTAGGAAAAATGTGCGTTTTTCAAAATTGCATTTAGGCCCCAAATAAATGTTCACCTTGTGCGGCTTGGTTTTAGAAGCCCGGGAAAATTTATTTCGGGATTTTTGGAGTCTGTTTAGTATTTCTTTTTATTTTTCTTCTACGTGTAATTATTTAAAAAAAGGGCAACCGACCTAAGCGGGCCGTGTCCGCCTGGGACTCTCGCCCGGCAGGCTTTATAAGCCGGGGCGCCCGAGGCCGAAGCCAGCCCAGCCGCCGCCCCCAAACCCTAGCTGCGCCGCCCACCCGCGCCGCCGCCAGCGCCGCACGCCGCCGCCGCCCGCTGCCTCGCTGACCCGCCGCCCGAGGTCGCCTCG
>NC_057809.1:508252484-508261932 GCF_018294505.1 Triticum aestivum | reverse complement strand
ACGGCGGCTTGCCACGTAGCGGCGGGGAGGCAGATCGGACGTGTCCGGCTTCGTCCGGACGTGTCCGGCGGTGGCGAGATCTGATTTTTTAGGGTTTCGGACGAGGAAGATCCGGATTTCGGGGAAGGGGTCTATATATAGGCATAGGAGGAGCTAGGAGAGTCCAAATGAGGTGCGGTTTTCGGCCACGCGATCTTGATCGAACGCTCTAGATGATGGAGACGGTTTAGGTGGGTTTTGAACCAAATTGGAGGGGTGTTGGGCTGCCACACACACGAGTCCTTTTCGGTCCCTCGGTTAACCGTTGGAGTATCAAACGAAGTCCAAATGATACGAAACTTGACAGGCGGTCTATCGGTAGTAAACCAAGGCCGCTTGGCAAGTCTCGGTCCAGTCCGGAAATGTTTAATCCCCACACACGAAAGAAAAGGTAGAAATGACCGCCGGAGGAGAACGAAGCGCCGGAATGCAAAACAGACAACGGGAAAAATGCTCAAATGCATGAGATGAACACGTATGCAAATACAATGCATATGATGACATGATATTAGATGCATGACAACGATAACAACACACGGAGACAAAACCCGAACCCGAGAAAATAAAATAACTTAACGCCGGAAACGGCAAGAGTTGGAGTACAAATTGGGTAAGTTACATCCGGGGTGTTACAACACTCCACCACTACGAAAGGATCTCGTCCCGAGATCTAGGACTGAAAGAATGCCGAGTACTCAGAACGGAGGTGATCCTCGCGTTCCCAGGTAGCTTCACGGTCGGAATGGTGTGACCACTTGACTTTGAGGAATTTGATTGACTTGTTGCGAGTCTATCGTTCAGTCTCTTCAAGAATAGCAACTGGGTGCTCACGATATGAGATCTTCTTGGAGCTCAATGTCCTCAAAGTTGACGGTGCGGTCAGGAGTCTTGAAGCACTTCCGAAGCTGAGAGACATGGAACACATCATGAACATTTGCAAAGTTTGAAGGAAGCTCGAGTTGATAGGCGAGATCGCCTCTCTTTCTGACAATCTTGAAAGGTCCCACGTATCTAGGGGCAAGCTTCCCTTTGATACCGAAACGACGAGTACCTTTCATAGGAGAGACGCGGAGGTAAACATGATCTCCGATCTCGAAAGCCAAATCACGGTGCTTACTATCATAGTAGCTCTTCTGGCGGGATTGGGCTGCTTTGAGGTTATCTCGAATGACTTTGCACATTTCCTCTGCCTCTTTGATTAAGTCATTTCCCAAAAGCTGACGTTCACCGGTTTCGGACCAGTTGAGAGGGGTACGGCACTTCCTGCCATACAGAATTTCAAATGGGGCCTTGCCCGAACTTGCTTGAAAACTGTTGTTGTAGGAGAATTCAGCATAAGGAAGACAATCCTCCCACTTCATGCCAAAGGAGATCACACAAGCCCTGAGCATATCTTCAAGAATCTGATTGACACGCTCGACTTGACCGCTAGTTTGAGGATGGAAAGCTGTGCTGAAGTGGATGTTGGTGCCCATGGCCTTCTGAAAAGAATCCCAAAACTTGGAGGTAAAGATGCTGCCATGGTCTAAAGAGATCACTTGTGGAATACCGTGCAGAGAGACAATCCGAGAGGTATAGAGTTCCGCCAATTGAGCTGCAGTGATTGACTCTTTGATAGGCAGAAAGTGAGCCACTTTAGTGAGTTTGTCGATGACAACGAATATAGCATCATTGCCACGCTTGGACTTTGGAAACCCAGTCATGAAGTCCATCTCAATGTGGTCAAACTTCCATTCTGGAATGGCAAGAGGTTGGAGGAGACCAGCTGGCCTTTGGTGTTCTGCCTTCACTCTTCTGCAGACATCACACTCATTCACGAATTGAGCAATCTCGCGCTTCATTCGAGTCCACCAATAAGCATGCTTGAGGTCCTACTACATCTTTGTACTCCCAGGGTGGATGGAGAGGAGAGAATTGTGAGCCTCGTTCATGATCACTTTACGGAGGTCACCTTTGGGCACAACAATACGATCCTCGAAGAAGAGAGTATCCTTGTCATCAAGGCGGTAACACTTGTACTTGGGTTGACTCTTGGCAATCCAATCTTCACCTTTTTCACCATAGCATCAAGAAGCTGAGCTTGGCGAATCTGGTCTTCCAAGGTAGGAGAGACTTGAAGGTTCGCGAGGAAACCTTGAGGAACAACTTGCAGATTAAGTTTGCGGAAAGCTTCACAAAGCTCGGGTTGATAAGGCTTGAGAATCAGACTATTGCAATAAGCCTTTCTGCTCAATGCGTCAGCAATCACATTGGCCTTGACTGGAGTATACTCGATACTCGGATTATACTCTTGAATCATTTCGACCCATCGAGTTTGCCTGAGGTTGAGATTAGGCTGAGTGAAGATGTACTTGAGACTCTTGTGGTCACCGAAGATGTCCACTTTTCTTCCCAACAAGAGATGTCTCCAAGTCAAAAGAGCATGCACAACTGCCGCCAATTCGAGATCATGAGTGGGGTAGTTCTTCTCATTGGGCTTCAACTGGCGAGAGGTATAAGCAACAACTTTCTTCTCTTGCATCAATACTGCGCCAAGACCTTGGAGAGAGGCATCACAAAAGACCTCGTACGGTTTGGATTCATCAGGCGGAGTCAGAACTGGAGCAGTGATCAATTTCTCTTTCAAAGTGTTGAAAGCAATGTCACACTCCGGAGACCAAACGTATTTGACGTGCTTCTGGAGAAGATTTGAGAGAGGCTTCGCGATCTTAGAAAAGTTTTCAACGAATCTTCGGCAGTGGCTTGCGAGACCGAGGAAGCTACGGAGTTGCTTCACGTTCTGAGGAGGTTCCCAATTCAGAATTGCAGACACCTTCTCAGGATTCACCACAATGCCCTTGGCAGAGATGATATGACCAAGATAAAGAACCTCATCGAGCCAAAATTCGCACTTGGAGAACTTGGCGTAGAACTGGTGTTCCCTCAGCTTATCGAGTACCTAACGCAAGTGCTTGGCATGATCTTCCTTGTTCTTCGAGAAAACCAGAATGTCGTCGAGATAGACCAAAACGAAGTCATTGGTGTAGGCGTTGAAGATGAAGTTCATCATGCGAGAGAACGTCGGAGGAGCGTTGACGAGGCCAAAAGACATGACAGTGTATTCATATGAACCATAGCTTGTCCTGAAAGCCGTCTTGGGAATATCTTGCTCACGGATTCGAATCTGATGATAACCCATACAGAGATCAAGTTTGGAGAATACTTGGGCACCTTTGAGTTGTTCGAACAGCTCATTGATGTTGGGAAGTGGGTATTTGTTCTTGATGGTCTTCTTGTTCAATGGACGGTAATCAACACGAAGTCGGTCTGTTCCATCCTTCTTCTTCACAAAAAAGAACACCACAACCCCACGGAGAAGAACTAGGCCGGATGAGACCCATTCTCTCTTGAATATCGAGTTGCTTCTTCAGCTCTTTCAACTCTTCAGGTCCGAGCTTGTAAGGACGCTTGCACACAGGTTCCGTACCGGGCTCAAGATCAATAACGAATTCAACTGGCCGGTGCGGAGGCATTCCTGGAAGCTCTTCTGGAAAGACGTCTTGATATTCGCAAACAACTGGAATTTGCGAGATGGCATCGTGTTCACCCTTCTCATTGAGAGAAAATAGACGGATGGTATCATCACGAGCGGCAAACACAATTACATCCTCAGACGAATGAGTCAATTGAATCTGCCTGGTTGCACAATCAAGCTGAGCCTTGTGCTTAGAAAGCCAATCCATTCCGAGAATAAGATCAATATCCAAGTCACCAAGAACCGTTGGAGAAGCCAGAAACTTGTAGTCACCCAAGGTGATAGTAACATCCGGAACGATGGTGTTAGCATGCATGCGCTTACCAGGAGAGACAACTGCTAATGGACTAGGCAAAACTTGCGAAACCAATTCATGCCTAGATGTAAACGGTCTCGAAATGAAACAATGTGATGCACCAGTGTCAAAAAGAACTTTAGCTAGAATATCATTAACAGGAAGGTTACCCATAATGACATCTAACGAATCCTCTGCCTGAGCTGCGTTCATCAAGTCGACCTTGGCGTGCTTGGGGTTATGCTTGACCACAGCGGTACTTGTCGATCTGACAGGAGGAGGAGGAGGAAGACGCCTCTGGTTGAAGCACTTGTTGGCATAGTGACCCTTCTGTTGGCACTTGTTGCACGTGACCTCTGAAAGCGGACGGTGATACGGAGCACTCGATCTCGGAGGTTGAGACGAAGTCTTGTTCTGAAAGCCAGGGTTGGGTGGGTGGGAAGATCCACTGCCACCATTGCTCTTCTGCTGATACGGCTGACAGAACGGAGGAGGAGGAAGCCAAAACTTTTGCTGCTTGGCCACTTGAGTAGAGGAAGAAGGAGTAACATCTCTGACTCGCTTCTTGGAAGCATCACACCTCAATTGAGCGGCCTCTTGCTTCAATGCCATGTTGTAGAACTCATCGTACCTCAAGGGCTCAAAGAGAACAAGAGCTAGCTGGATTTCTTCTCTGAGACCACCCCTGAACTGGTATATCATGCTCTTCTCATCAGGGATGTCCTGCTTAGCAAAGCGGGCGAGCTTCTGAAACAACTTGTTGTAGTCATAGACAGACAAAGAGCCTTGCTTCAGGTTGCGGAATTCCTCACGCTTGCTTTCAACCACGCTCTGAGGAATATGATGAGCTCTGAAATCTTGACGGAATTCATCCCAAGTGACCACACGTCCACCTCTGGAGTCCTTGTACTGCTGGAACCATTCTGCAGCTTGATCTTTGAGTTGGAAGGAAGCGAACTTGACAAAGTCCTCAGGCCTGACGTTACTGCACTCAAAATGCTTGCACAGATCCACAAGCCAATCGTCAGCATCGGTTGCCTCAACACAATTGCTGAAAGTCTTTGGCCCGTTAGCAAGGAACTAGTTGAGTGTAGCAAAGTGATTCTGATTGTTGCCTTGGTTCCCTTGGTTGCCTTGATTGCGCTCTTGAAGAATTTGCATGATCAACTGTGTGTTTGCATTGGTTGCGGCCATCACAGCTTGCCATGCCTCCAGAGGAGGTGGAGGTGGTGGCAGATCAGGATTAGGAGTCGTGCGCGTTGGAGGAGCCATCCTGAAGAGGTTGACATCCATTAGCACATTGATAGACAAATATTGAAGCTGAATCCAACGGAATGAAAATTGCAACATATAGTCTTCACATCCGAACAAAATGAACGAATGCATTCCTCTTGAAATGGTCACATATCTATAAATTGAGAAGCCACGTAGAATTTAGGTAGAGAAATAAATCAACAAGGTCTGGATCAAGAACGAATAATCGGTAAGAAATCCCAATCTCAAACCAACTATCCGTGGAAGAAGAACTAGAGCTACTAGAATTCCCACCTATGAAACTCCCGAACCTTTCCGGTTATGCAATCAGGTGTTGGGGATACAGGGGAAGCATAATATCTCACCCAAATCTAGCAAATCCCACATCCAGCTGTATCCATCCTTCAACACATAACCAAGAAAAACTTCGGAAACCATCTACCTCAACCTTCGAAAAGCATCCGTTATACAAGTTACGGCGATACTCCCGAACTCCCGCCCCAGTACTGGGTGGCGTTGAGGTTATCTCACCAACGAACTGCATAAAAGAGTTTTTCGATGTCGGTGTACTAAACTCAAGTATTCTAGAACTGCAACGATAAAATTATGACGACAACACCTCAGAGCTCAACTCCCCGGGACACTTCCACAAAACCCCTAACAGGACGCACCAAGACAATGTTCTCATCATAAAACCATCGGAACGATTCCAAGATACCCGCGTGATCCTAATTTTTTTTAGTGAAATTTGAGAAGAGAAGAGTCAAAACTCTACGTCAGGATGCCTTACCAGAGCGATGAGGAGACTGGGAAGTAAAAAGAATTCCTAAACTCTCCGATATATAATTCCTAAATGACTCAAAACATTTTTCTAGACACAACTCAGCCGCTAATAACGATCAAGAAATGGGGCTCCTAAGGTCGGGGAAGGCTCTGATTACCAACTTGTAACACCCTCGATGCGACTATATCTCCCACATGTTGAGGCACGACTTAGAGGCATAATCGCATTGAAGGCATATGTCGCAAGTCAGGCAATCTTCACAACATCCCATGTAATATAGATAATAAAAGGGGAGATAACATAGTTGGCTTACACTCGCCACGTCAATCAAGGTACATAAATAACATTACATCATTCAAACACTCATGGCCCGACTACGGCGCCAAAATAAAAGATAACCCAACATGCGACACGGTCCCGATCACCCCCAACTGGGCACCACTACTGATCATCAGGAAAGGAAACATAGTATCGTTGAGAGTCCTCGTTAAACTCCCACTTGAGCTCGAGCGCGTCACCTGGAGCGGAATCATCAGGCCATGCATCTGGTGTAATAGTAATCTGTGAGCCACAGGGACTCAGCAATCTCGCACCCTCGCGATCAAAACTATTTAAGCTTAATAGGTATGGCAAGGTAAATATATGTGGAGCTGCAGCAAGCGACTAGCATATATGGTGGCTATCCTATTCGCAAAAGAGAGCAAGAAGAGGAGGCAAAGCGCGAGCGAGAAACTAGAGAACAACCTACGCAAACATTAATCCAACACCGTGTCCACTTCTCGGACTCCGCCGAGAAGAGGCCATCACGGTAACTCACACGGTCGATTCATTTTAATTAAGTTAAGGTTCAAGTTATCTACAACCGGACATTAACAAATTCCCATCTGCCCATAACCGCGGGCACGGCTTTCGAAAGTTCAAAACCCTGCAGGGGAGTCCCAACTTAGCCCATGACAAGCTCTCACGGTCAACAAAGGAATAGACCTCCTCCCGAGACGTTCCGATCAGACTCGGTATCTCGGTTCTTCAAGACACTTCGATAGGTTAAAACGAATCCAGCAACACCGCCCGAATGTGCCGACAAATCCCGATAGGAGCTGCACATATCTCTTTCTCAGGGCACACTAAGATTGTCCTAGGTACGGGTAGGCCAGCCCAGAGTTGCCCCTGGTGGCCACCGGCAGCTGACAAGAGGACCAACACTCAGAGGAGCACTGGCCTGGGGGGGTTTAAAATAAGATGACCCTCGGGCTCCGGAAACCCAAGGGAAAAAAGTGGCTAGGTGTCAAATGGTAAAACCAAGGTTGGGCATTGCTGGAAAAGCTTTAATCAAGGCGAACTATCAAGGGGTTCCCATTATAACCCAACCGCGTAAGGACCACAAAATCCGGGAACATAACACCGATATGACGGAAACTAGGGCTGCAAGAGTGGAACAAAACACTAGGCGAGAGGCCGAGCCTTCCACCCTTTACCAAGTGTATAGAGGCATGAAGATAACAAGATAATATAATGATATCCCAACAAGTAAATAAATGTTCCAACAAGTAACGGTCTCCGATCTTCACCTGCAAATAGCAACAGTATAAGAGGGGCTGAGCAAAGCGGTAACATAGCCAATCAACGGTTTACTAGGACATGGTGGGTTAGAGGTTGACATGGCAATTTGGGAGGCTTGAAAGCAAGTGGTAGGCATCGTAGCATTGGCATAGCAAAAGAGCGAGCAATCTAGCATAGCAAAGATAGTAGTGATTTCGAGGGTATGATCATCTTGCCTGCAAAGTTGTCAGAGTTGACTGGATCCTCGAAAGCAAACTCAACAGGCTCCTCATTAGTGAACTCGTCTCCCGGCTCTACCCAAACAAGACAAACAAGCAAACGAAGCACAATCAACCACGTGCAAGGATCAAACAATATGATGCAAGGATGGTATGCTATGCGGGATGCGATGCGGGATGCATATGCAAGATTTGACAAGGGATGCATGAACCTGGCCTCAACTTGGAAATCCAAGTGTGCCACTGGAAAGGTGAGATGAAATTGCTTGAAAACGATATAAAGAACGCCGGAATCGGAGTTACGGTTTGGAAATGGCAAGCAATTCAAATATGGCACCGGTCTGCGATTTACAGCAAGTAGCTATCTAAATGCAAAGCGATGAACAAGGTACTGCACCCAAACATGACAAAAAAATACATGGCAGGGATGCATTCATGATGCTTAACAAAAGTCTAGCACTGAGCTACGGTCAATTAATCCATTAACAGGTTCAAACAAGCATGGCAAAAATGCATATGGTAAACAGATCTCAGACTTAGTGAAGTTAACACTTGTCTGGAATTTCAGATCAGATAGCACTCTTCGGAGCAACAAAACTACATGCTACAAGACCTTAACATGGCAAAGTAAAGCATGACATGGAGTTACTCAAAGAGCTTAACAAAAGTCCCTTAGTGACCTTGAGCCAAAAGGGATCAGAAAATACAATTGCAAGCATGTGAACATGGCAAAAACATAATCAGTTCTCAGACTTAGTGAAAACTGGAGCATGCTGAAAACAGATATCAAGTAGGCATGTTTAAGAGCTCGATGCACTCACTACGGATCAAGTCATGACCAACTAAGCATACATCCATCAAGAATACACAAAATTCAAGCTAGACATGGCAAGAACAATAGCATAGCGTGCATGGATCAACTACAACATCATCGGCAAAATCGCTAACAAGTAGACAATCTGCCCAGATTCGCGAAGTAGCAAAAGTAGAGCTCGATTGACTCAAGCTAGGGTGCTCCATAATTGCAAACAAAGACATGGATGGATAGAGCACTACAAGATTAACAAATCATCCTCAAAAGAGGCACGGATCACTAGGAAACAACATGAACATATTGCATCATGAGAGAAACAGATCAAGGACTTAGTGGAATTGCTAAGTCCCTGAAATCAGCATTACCAAGTGCCTCACTTTGCAAGCTTGTGCTAGTCACCACACACATCACAAAAATACATGGGTTGCACCTCTGGAAAGATGGCAAAACCCTTAACAAAACATATGTAGAGCTCATGGGCATATCATGCACACAATAATCATGGCAAAAATGACAAATATCTAAATGGAGTAGCAGATCTGACAATTATCTCAAGTAGCACTCTTCTAACAGCATTTCGGGCATCAAGATGAACTCAAATGAAAATGATGCAATGGAATGAAATGATGTGCTCTCTGAGACGAAAAATTTGATATGCTATATGCCTAAAAAGGAGCTACGGATGCAAAGTTATAGCACGATGAACAGGGCAACATGAACTAGGGTTTCGGGCAAAAAGTCAACCGTCCCAATTCCCAGATCTGTATCTGGCACGGATTTCGGAGCAGCCCGCCGGAGTTACTATTCACCGGAGTTGGAATCGCCGGTCGGAGCTCGGGGGAGAGGAAGGAGAGGTCGCCGGACTTGGGCGCGTCGGCCGGAGAGGAGGGCGGCGGCTCGGGCGGCGAGGAAGCCGGGGCGGCGAGCTCCTTGGATGGCGGAGGGAGCGGTGCGGCCCGGCAGGGCTCGC